>NW_017306690.1:872843-884109 GCF_000935625.1 Nanorana parkeri | reverse complement strand
AGCCCTCAGTAGTCACTTAGACAGGAAGTGAAAGAGACCCACACACCAATAAAAGCTCACAGGAGGTCTAACCCTCCAAAAGGAAAAATTAAAGTTTTGGCTAGAGAGCATTAGCACAGAATCAGGAGACGGAACTAAACTGTGCCAATCTGCAAGTCAGAGGAGTATGATCTTTAGAGGTAGATTCTCCCAGGACACACTTTTTTTTAAGTGAGCTGTGTAATTATAAACAATGAAAACCCTGACACAGTGCTTCAACTATTATTAGTGAAGTTCAGAACAAGCCAATAAATAATTCTTTGAGAGAGCCCCATACCACTCGGGAACTGAAAGCTCTATGTGGCATTCTCCTTTTATGTTACACTTGCTGTGTATTTTAAAACGTCTCTATGTGAAGTGACAGCAATTTATTGAGATACATAATAATAAACGTTATTATGTATGACAGCCTATGCTTAATGATAATTACTTTTGATCCTGGAGAGGGCGTGATATTGCATTCATAAATTAAATGAGAAAACACAATATCAGCTCCATGCAGAGAATAAACAAGACTAGTTGTGATTATTCTGGGACAAGTATAGTGGTCATTAGAGCATTGTTAAGAAGTTGAGCCTTATAAAAAAACATGTACCGTATATTGGATCAGAAGGACAAAAAGTTTTCAATTCCAGGCATTCAAGGTACTGTGTACACTGTGAACAATTCTGGCTGTCATTGATGAGCTCTCATTCCAAAAATACTGACCCAATGACTTCAGTACTTTCTGAGTTAAACGTTTAGTCCAATTAAAGGTGATATTATAGTTAGCTACTGGCTATTTATATGTCTTGAATACTTCAACACTGATTTTTCCCCCTTCATAATTCTTAACTTATTCCTATCCACCTGGGGGGTTGGCGGTTTTTCTGTCCACCATTCTGAGATGAGAAGAGGGGTGCCCTTTAGCACAAAGTGTGTAGGCAAAGGACACACCCCCCAGTTACGTGGATCATGAAGAATTAATAAGCTAAATAATTATTGGCTAAACCCACTAGTACTTTATCCTTTATTATCATCGATTTCCTGGTCCCGCTGCACAGTGTGGTTCCTCATGTCAACTTGTATGTAACTACAGGATATGATTTCCTGCTACCTTGCTGTACTCAGAGGAATGAACTGTTGATACCTATTTCACTACTATGTCCTGTGGTAAAATAGGGGCTGGTGAAAGCAACTAAACATCATTTGTACAGTCATTTATATAGGATAAAATACAATTTCTGACTCTATGAATGTGTACAATGAATGCTATTTGTATTAAAACTTAGGGGGTTATTCACTATGGAGCTGAAGAATACAGCTGTAGCTTCGGCTGATCCTTCGGCTTTCTTCGGCCACCTCTGCCCTGTGGTTCATATGAACCGAAGGGCTGCTGTACGGGCTATTAACAATAGACCTACAGCAGCCAAAGGCGGTCGAGCGGCTCAGGCGACTGAGCCGAAGTGACAGCCGAAGCGGGGAGAACGGTCTGCCGAAAAGCTGGCCGTTCTCCCCACAAATGACAGCTGGGCGGAGCCAGCCGTGATCTCACGTCTGGCTCTGCTCAATTGTAATGACAGATCAGAGTACCCAAATGACATTAAACAATAACAACTGGGCTGTGACATCATGGCCGGCTCTGCCCAGTTGTTATTCATTGGTTGGGACCTGCTAGAAAACTCTGGCAGGTGCCAGCCAGTAGGAAACAGTTGGGCGGAGCCAGCTGTCATTGCTAGCTCCATCCAAATGTTTTTCTTTTGCCGGCATCTTTGCCAGCGTTTTTTAAAAAATTATTTTTAATTTTCTCTCTTTTTTTTTTCCTTTAAACTATTTTATTTATTTTTACATTTTCCTACATTTTAAATACAAATTTCAACTTTTTTTTTCTTTTTTAAAATTGATTTCACTTATTTTCTATTCTGCTCGGTACCTCAGAGGTACCAAGCAGAATAGCCGAGCCCTATTCAATTACTGCCATATGGCTCCTTTGAGAATAGGGGCGAACGGCAGCAAGTGAGCTGCCAGAGCTTCGGTTCAGCTGATCCAGATGTTGGATCGACTGAGTCGAACTCCTTCTGCACTTCGGCTCAGCTGAACTTGCAGAGCATGTTTGGCTGACCAAAGGCAACCGATGTACGGCTCACGTCACTTCGGCTGGGTTATTCACTTGACTGCCTTCAGCAGCTTTGGGAATAACCCCCTTAAGATGCAATTAAGGACGTGTTCAAGACAAGGACACTGCATTCCAAATATGGTGCACACTTTTAAAGGACACTTATCATATGTGTGGGCTGTTACTACTGACCTCTTTCTCAAAATGCTACTTACCTTGTTGTCTCTGCTTTTATTTTTTGTTACTGACTTAGAACAACCATTTGAAGTCACATCTTCTGATGAGCATTTTCAGAAGATCAGCAATGGCAGCCACCATATTTATTAACAGGTTTCCTTGATAACCCGTATCTTTTGCTCTAAGAGACAGGTTACAGAAAAAAAACAGTAAAAACAGGAGGAAACTGAACACTGAATTAAAGTACATGTCATTAGATAAAATATTGTTGGGGTCCATCTATCTGCCTGATTGACAGTTGGCTCTGCCTCTCTTCCAGAGGAAACTGTTTCTACCTCCTCCCCTGTTACTCCAATGAACACTGGAGGAACAGAGAGGGGAGGGGGAATCCCTGCGGGAGTTGCTGACTGATGGTCACTGCTCTGTGAAGGGAGAAGACACCAAGAGCTGAGCAATCAGCAGGTACATAATCACTCAGCTCTAGGTATAGAGCCGCTGTGTGACAGCTGTACTGTTCCACGCAGCTTAAAGTATTGGGAAGAGTATATTTTTCTCTCCCAATACTTCTTTAAGAAGTTGTCAAACAATGACCTCTTCCATTGTAAGGACTCATTTTCTAAAGGTCCCCATACAGCTCTAATTTTGGCTTAGTCAGATGATAATCGAATCATGGGTAGCACTGCACTGTGGAAAATTATCAGCTGAACAGTTACTGCTTCCTATCAGCACCATTTATTTGCAATGATCCAATAGCCTGCAGTGAAGCCACATTGTTAGCTATGATGGGAGAATCAATTACTATTCTCTCATGATCCAACTAGTGTCTTCTCTGGTTCACACCATACTGACTGCCTGACCTCTGCTGTCTTTCCACTGCCACTGTTCTTAAATTGCCTACTGACAACCTCGCTGCCTGCTGAACATTTGTAGAGCTCAGTGTGTGTGCCAGCTATTCTTCTGGCTGCTGACCCACATACTGTTATTGTGTTTCCTCTCCAATTAAAAGCTTACTGTAAACCTTAACCCTTTATTACCATCTGCACTACAGGGACACTTCTACATGTGCTGCCTGGTTGTGTCCTGTTCCACCTTCAGTGCTGCTACTGTTATGCAAGATTTTGTGGTTCATTAATGCAACTTCTAGCCATTTATGTGATACCCCCTCTAGCTGAGTGAGAACCTGTCAAGTTCTCTGTCTTTTGAAAGGATAACTCTACTTGTACAGAAAGTATAGCAGAAACATAAACAAATCCTCTCTCCCCCATCCTAGATGCATACTTACCTGTATTGGTTAACCACAGCCAGAGGAACTTTCTGCGCCTGTGGCCGAAATCCCCTTCCCCCTGGCTGCACCTGCATTGACTTATATTGGGCCATCTCTCAACTTTATGAAAGTACAGTTTTCTTTAAAATGCACAGTGATACCACATCACCTACCTGGGCGTCCACATATCAAGCAGGGCCACAGATCTCTCATCTCAACTATGCCCCATTGTTTAAACAGATTGTTCAAGAATTACATCGTTGGCGAGATCTTCCTATTTCAGTGCTAGGTAGATGTCACTTAATCTGTATGGTCAGTTTTACACGGCTTCTATACCCGATGCAGACTATCCCCCTACTCATCCAACAGAAAGACATCCGAATGATACACAGCCTTTTCCAAATCCATTTGGAGGGGAAAACGTCCGAGAATAGCCTTATGGAGCAGAGTATAGTAGCCCCATGGTCTCTGTCAGGTGTTATCCATACTTCCTGGCAAACTCTACCCCCTGCTATCAGGAGCAATATCCTTCTGAGAGACACTGTGCTCGCCTGGAGGGAGATCAGGAAATTGATGGGGCTTCCGGGTATGGTCTCCCCTTTGATGCCCCTAACGTCATCCCAGCCTTCCCCACGGGCAGTGCTTCCCCAATATTCTCTATATGGTGAGAAAGAGGCATTGTCACAATCAAAGACTTACTCAACCCGCAGGGTCTCTGTAAACCTTTAGCAGAACTACAGAGCATACATGGAGTCACTAGCAACCACTTCCTACAGTATGCGCAAATACGCCACTTCATTTCTGCCAATCTCCCTCCACCCTGGTCATGGATGTCACATAGTCCCTTCCAGAAACTATTGTCCTCACCAACGGCAAAAATGCCACTTTCTGCTATTGTGCACACTATACAATCTTCATAACACCTGACCACATCCAACACCTTTCCCACCCACGTCATTAAATGGGCAACCTTTCTTCAACTACCTCCCGAAGAAGTCGACCGTCTGCTGATACGGGGATGGCTCGCCTTATGGAAAGCCACAGTGTGTGAGGTGTGGAGAGAACTGCTGTTTAAACTGATGCATAGAGCATTCTATGCCTTCATCCTCAGATTTGCCTCCACCCCTCCCAACTGGCTAACATCATGTCCTAAGCGCCAAGCCCAGTCCCCGAACCTGGAACATTTATTCTGGCTATGCCCCTCCATTACGGTGTTCTGGTCACATGTTCTTACCTACATGAACTCTTGTTCTGAGAACCATAGATCCCCCGACCCAGCCTTCTGCTTCTTTCATGTCAATGGCCCCTCCTCACCGATAAACTCTAGACAGCCCTCCAGGTGGGAACATATCTGCATACTGGCTGCCAAAAAGGCTATTCTGATGAACTGGCTATCACCTGTTTCTCCCTCACTACTATCCATGAAATAATTCCTTTACAAGCTAATGTGGCTAGATAAACTCGATGCCCAATATAACTGCTCCTACACAGACAGATTTTTTACCACCTGGTCACCATACACCATATTTGATGCTGGAACTTCCCCTAAGTCAGTTAAAAGAGGTGATGGTTACATTCAAAGACACGGATTGGTATCACAAAGCAAAACTGACTGGCACCTTAGGCCCTCTAGACGTCCTTTGACACACTACTACCCAGTAGAGGTTAGTTTAGCTCCGTCTTTACCCTCCTAGTCCCCTAATATTCACTACAGGTGGCGCAATGTGGGCTCAGCAATGATCGTGATGCCTTTTGAAATATTAACCATTTTATTTACTGTTTATTACTTTTGTTGTCTCATGTAAGTCTGCTTCTGTATCTATTGTACTACAACCTGACTTGTGTTTTTGTATTATTGGAAAACTTTAAATAAAAATTACATGCAAAAAAAAAAAAAATGCACAGGGGTATTTAATGAAGTGGAGTGGTGATATTTGCCCAAGGTCTTCTGACAGCCTTGCAAGTAACACAAAGGAGTTTATATTTCTTTGTCCTGGTATTCCAAAAATCAAGAGACCCAGTGTTTTAGAGAACAGAATGTCTTTGTTTATAAGATCAATGTGATTTTAAATATCTGTAAACAAAAATAAGATAAATATAAAATGTAATGCTTGCCCATAATCAGTCCGGTCCTAGCTTATGTCCTGAATTGGTGCTGACACTGTCCTTCCTTCTGGAGGGTGGCTACTTTTGTTCCTCATGTTCCCTCTGTGTGTTAAGTAGTCACCTCTCCAAGCTTGCTCCTGTGATATGCTACAATCACAATACAAATTAATAGACTAAATGTGAGATTGTAGTCCATCACAGGAGTGAGCTTGGAGCAGTGGCTACTTTACAACACACACAGAGGCACTGGGGAAGAAAAGTAGCCACCCTCCAGAAGGAAGGACAGTGTCAGCACCAATTCAGAGATGGTTTGAGGATCTACAGCCGAGTGATACACAAATAAGATACATTTTTGTTAATAATTAAGGTACTCAAATGCATTTTTAATATTTAACTTCTGAATTTAGTGTCACTTTAAATCTTTTTTTTTTCAGAAAGGCAAGGGGCCCATTTGATTTTACCCTACATTTGGCTTTGGAAAATGTGTTGTTTGTAATTGTACTACTGTTCTGTGAAATCAACAACTAGCAAAACAGTTTTTGTATTATTTATTATTTCCCACTGAACTTCTCACTCACTTTCTGATGCCCTGGAGGGTGGATACAAGCATGATATTCACACACCAAAGAAGTAACTGCTTCAGAAAACAAGCAGATCTAAATCCTTCGCCGTGCAAATTCCTTCTTCTGCTTTCCCACCACAGACTCATCAGTTATGGATTAGCAAGCCTACCATGTGAACTAGAAGCATGTATAGAGAAGATATGAAATACAGTACTACAATGGGTCTTTTGTAATCCGCTACTTCAAAGAAAATAAATATGTGAAAGAACATTACAAGGAATTTCATGTGACACTATGTGCTGTACATTTCCTGCTGAACTCTCAGTAGTCCAGTCCGAAGTCAAGGTTCATATTAATGTGTAACTGTTTTCATTTCTTGCTGATCTTCAATAATTAATGCAGCTATTTTGTACTACCTATTAATAAACACATTATAAATCATATTCCAAGACACAATGCTATTATTGATAGTTGCATTTTAATATCCTTGTATACTTGTTTGTAGACAGCAGTAAAATAATTAAAAATTAATATTTCTTTGGTTTAGAATTGAACCACAGGTCATGCAATCAGCTCCAACTTTTTCACCCTGTCAGAGCCGGGTAGAATCCATTTCACTAGAGAAAGTGGGTGTAGGCTCCAAGAGTAAAATGCCACTGTAATTGTAGTGAATGTAATCCTTTATTGAATTTTATTTAATATAACAAGCCTCTAAAAAGAATCTGTCATTGTGAAACAAGGACCAGTTAAAGAAGCCTCAGCCACTGATTAAGCCAGAAACAGCCAGGAAACCAGCTTTTTTTGAAGGAAGTATGCAATTTTAGACTACTTAATGAAATACCTCTTTATTTACAAACATACTGTACATGTAATTTGAATAAAGGGCATAGTAAAAATTCTGCATTACTTCTTCAGATGTGTTAAGCAAATGAAATGTGTAGAACAATACTGTACGTAACTCAGATTCTGAAGCAGGGATATGTACAACTATTACAAATCGCGGCCACCAAGAATTTGCTCAGTTTGACCTATTTCATCCCTTTAATAGATCAAACATCTGCCCTAGCTTGCAAATGTTACAATTTTTATAGAGTTTTAATAATAATTTCTTGCAACATCAAAGAAAAGTGAGTTCTCACATATATTTCATCCTTTTTGCTATGAACAGTCCACACATCTAGAACAAGTCCAAATTAAATGAGTGAAAAATATGCCTTTCTAAGGTCATAGTGATGATTTTTTAGTATATTAGCAGGATAACCAATATATGCATTTAGGACCAAGAAGAGAAGCAAATGAAAGAGATAAAGAAAAAATAAAGTGTCGCCGTTATCCAGCCACCAAACTAGGAGGGCTGATTACATAGACCAGGCAGCAAAGCTAACAATGAAAAGATAATTTTTTTTTTTAGAGGAATTTTTAGTCTAGAAATTGCCCCTTTACCACCACTACATTGTCATTATGTACTTTCTCAGACTTGTTGGGAGTAGTGTTACTACAGTGGACAACAAAACTTGTGGTAATAAGCATTAGGCATGCAACCTCACAAAAAATTAGTTTCGGATCAATTCGGATTTTAATTGCCTTTGTTTTACAGAAAATTTAAAATCAATTTGATTCGATATTTAGATTTCTGATCTGTCCGAATTTTTGTTTTGGAACAATCCGAATTTTCATTTCAGATCTATTCGGATGTGGTTCTTTCATTATAAATTAACCTAACTATTTTTTGCGGTTTTTTCTGGTCATTTTAGTTCTGACACGGTGTGCTCTCCTACTGCTCTTATCGACTATTTCAACTCCACAATATGAAGTCACATAACTGTATCTGTAATGCAACCCCCAATAGCCCAAAAAAACTGATTGTCCATAGAGCAGTGACGTGTCTGATTTAGTTTAGTTTGGAATGAAATTCTGACCAATGTGAATTTTTCGTTAAACGTACATTCGGATTTATTGGCATTCGGACACGCTCGAGTTTAGAAATTCAAATGCATCCGAATGTCCGAATTTTACATATATCCATTCAGAACAAATGAAATTTAGGTCTATTAAGCATCCAACCTCATTGCTCCTGCCAGAGGCCACTGTGCGGATTGTAATATTGTTCTTATCTTTAATGCATTTCTCAGTGCTCTGCTGCTGCTTTTACAGTTTTGGGAACCACAGCATTTTCTTGTTAAGGTTACAACTGGTATTTATTTCCCAACAACAATAAACTAATAGACTGATGTATGTTTTTTATTCTTCTTGACACAGTGTGGTTGATTTAGTAAATGAATAGAGAATACTCACATTTCAAAGTGAATGTTATTTTAGCTTAGTAAACATAGTAAAGGTGTGCTCACTCTGAATAGCTCTGCAACCAGCAAAGCTCATGCTCCCTGCTGAGGTTGGAGCTCTGGCTTTGACTCAGGAGGGATATGTCGGACCTTTGCAGAGAGACGGCTGCTTCCACAAAGAGAACAAGGATCCTTCTCTGCAGCATGCTGGCAGCGGATAGGCTGTCCCACTAGGGCTGTGGCTGTTTTCTATAAAACTGTGTAAACACTGGCACAGCTCCTGCACTTCCATTGAGTTACATGAGCTGCATGCACACTTTTTCCCGCAGCTCCAGGTGCATCAAAAATCGTCCCTTTACGCTGTATGGGGCAACACAACAATAGGAATGAGGCCTGAAGCAAAACTATACTGTAAGAAAAAACTCACTGTACATTCTTGGCACACCTGCCAGAATGAATGAACTTTAATTGAAGTTTAATTCTGCCTCAATCATAATTCCGATGATCTGTAAGACAGTTTTTTCTTCTGTGTAGAAGGTAAGAAAAAGCAAGGTTCCTCTTTTTGCTTCCTGAATGCTGGTATATTCAGGGTCAACTGAATTTATATCTACTAAAGCAATACAGAAAGTATAATGGTCTTTTATAATGTGTTTTACAAGAAAAATCAAAACAGTGATTTTTGGTCAAGATGGGGCCTTCTTACTGGTTCCTGGTGGTCCTGTCAGAAGTATTAAGCCACCAAAGTGTTTCATAGGTCATGAAGACTACCCATTCCTTTATATTTTATCAGTAATTTAGTTGAAATTTTAGTTAACATTTTTGCAGGTTTAACTTTTTATAATCAAACATACATATGCATGCTGCCGAGATTTCTTGGAGTTAATTTAATTCTCATGATACCTATGACAGCCCTTTTAAAGAGTCTTTCAGACATGCTTCAGTCACTTGGTAATTCCAACTGTGGTCATTTATACTTTGTGTCCCAAAAGCCCACAAAAATTATATAAAGAGCAGCTGTATTAAAGAAAATTCTATCTTTGCGGGCAAATGTATTCTTAATATGATTTAATGACTTTACATTACATTAAATCATATCACTAATTTTCCATTGACTAAAGATGAGGCCTTGAAATATCTGTTTGTAGGTTCTTGGTTTGATAATGCTGTTACTATTGCTTTTTTACATTTGTTGAATGAAGCCAGCATTCACAACCAATATATCACAATCCATGATTTAATACCTTAAACTGGCTACTCCCTGAAGTATTTTTTTCTAACAAAGAATCTTTCGTTGTTTGTTACAAATACGTTTCTTAGAAATCGATCTGTGGAAATCTCTTATGAAATTGAGTTTAGTTTCCAGCAGGATAACATGTTATGACTTGATGAAAAAGTACTGTATCGCAAAAACTGCAAGTCGCCAGGAAAGAGAAAACACATCAGGTACACAATAAGGCTACTACAGAAGAACTGATGGCAAAAAGTGCACAACGTAGTAGCAGCTTGCTTAACTTTTGATTTAAACTTTTCAGCCAAAACATATCTCTTCCTTTTATACTCTGTTCACAATTTCTTGTCACACAACTGGACACTTCATATTTAGCAGACGCTGTTGTAGTGGTTATCTTTAGTGAAAACTATGTTTTAAAACCATCAGACGATCCGGAGATGTAGGCAAAAAATCTTGACCTTTCCTGTCAGTCATGTTTGGCTCTGCTCCCGCCCACCAACCAAACCTTTTTGTTGATTCCTTAGCATTTTGACAATTGAGGAGGCTCAGGAGGTTTATAGTATAAAGTATATCACAATTTTTAACAGTACCAATTAAACTTTCCAGAGGTTTCTTTCTCTCCTGGTCCTTGCACCAGCCAGGGGCCTGTTCTAAAGGATCAATACATTTTGAGCCACCCTGCTGGAGGGTACATCCAGAGGAAGCAGAGCAGGAAGATGGCTGCCTGGATGGAGCATATTCAGAGACATCTTCTATGCTGATGAGTGTCTAGAGAAGAGCTGGGTAGAAACTGTTAGGCTGGACATTACATGAACTCACTGCTCACAAATCAAGGTAACCGTGGCTGCTCACATGGAGTCAAGGGCCTAAAATGTGTGTAGAGAAAGAGGAAGATCCATTGTCTATCAACAAAAAGACAGTTCTCAAAAATGACTGCTCATAAATCATAAATCAGTCACTAAAGTGACTGGTGCCCAATTTCTTTTTACCCCACCATAAGTTAAGGTTTCTGCCTTGAAAGTGAAATGCTAGCCTGCCACATCATCCTGGGGGTCATCTACAGCCACCTCAAGGAAGAAGAGTTCTACATGAGCATGAAACTGAAGACTTGAAGATGGAAGGCTGTGGGAGGGTTGAGGTAAAAGAGTTTTTTTAATCTTGACATAGCACCTGCTGTCTTACAAATGTCAGACATTCAAAGACATACAGCTGACATATCATAGAAACAATCTAAACAGCTCATTTTAAAATTGTTTCATGATGTGATATGATAAGTAAAGATGGGGTAATTACATGAATGAATGAGCTTCTCAGTAAATAAGTGATAGAATTCCCTTAGTGCAAGCTTGTTTGTAAAATGTTTTAATGAATCGCAGTGTGTTATTCCACTGCCAGTGATGCTATCTGAAAAGATATCTTATTGCTACACATTATGTATATTTACATTCAGAGGCGTAACTAGAACCCTCAGGGCCCCGGTGCAAGAAAACCATAAAGGGCCCCCCCCCC
>NW_017306690.1:867648-872801 GCF_000935625.1 Nanorana parkeri | reverse complement strand
GGACCCCCCCCAATTGGCGGAACGCCAGGGCCCGGTCGCAATTGCGACCGCTGCGACCCTGGTAGTTCCGCCAGTGTTTACATTTGTGTAAAGTAGCAAATATATATGTATCTTGATTCCTACTTCTTTCACTTCTATATGAAGATTATTAATATATTGTTTTCCTGGAAAATGTTTTCCATTAAATGTTTTGCAAGCATAATATGCTCCTTTGACTCTTTGGTTGCCTTTGGTCATGCAATCGCTTCTGGGATTAAAAAATTTTTTTTTTTTAAAAAGATGTTGTAGTGAGGTAAACACAACATATTGCATATTATTGAGTCAAAGTAGTGACTTATCCACCCTTTTGTTGTTTATTAGTGAAATTAAGATTTTTATAAAAATAGTTAAAGTCCCTTTAATGTTCTATATGACTATATATCATATACTTTCTGACCAAACTTCAACCTATGCACCTTGCACACTTTCTATATGTGTAATATACTAGCATAAAGAGTAGAAATTGTGCAAAACGAAATAACCCATAACATCCAGATTTTACCTTTCATCAGTTTAGATGCAGTGACATGCAGTACATTCCGTGCTGGGTGAGGCATGCCCCCTGCCTGCCCCAGCCCGATTCCAGACCACCCCACCCTCAGCCCGCTGACGCCCCACCCCCAACCCGGTCACCAATATATCTGTAAAGGAGGGAGAAGGGAGAAGAAAGTGTCCCTCACTTGCTCATCACTGATGAGGCTTCCAGATCGATGTCCTAAGTGGGTTTTTTTCTTTTTTTGATTGGACAGCTTGGATCAATGGTGCTTTGCCATTGGTCCAAACCATCCACAGAGCTCAAACCTCTAACACAAAGTAGAGGCTGTTGCAGCTCTTGCCTCACTATGTTAGGTTACACAAGCAGTGGGGAAGCCTGCTGCTGTGTAACCTAACATAGCGGTCAAAAGCCAGATGCAGCACCGCCTATAATTAACGGGCAGCGCTCCGTCCATGACAGGTTACACAGCGGGGAGGCTTTCCCTGCTGTGTAACCTGTTAGAAGATGGTCTGAATGGAGCAATTGCATGTAATATATGGATGAAAAACTGTTGTTACAATACATGGGCAATAAATAAGCTGTCATGACAACATGGGTGGCAACAAATAGGCAATAGTGAAACTATGCGGGCCACAAATGTGCAATAGTGAAACTATGTGGGCCACAAATGGGCAATTGTGACATATGAGGCAACAAATAGGCAATTGTTACAATACACAGACAAATAATATGCAATCGTTACAATACATATACAACAAACAGGCAATTGTGACAATGTATGGGCAACAAATGGGCAAATATGACAATATGAGGACAAAAAACAGGCAATTGTTACAATACATGGTCAACAAATGGTCAGTCATGACAGCACATGGGTAACAACAATAACTGGGACAACAGTGACTTTAATCCAGTCATTGGAACAAAGCCATATAGAGTGTCATTAGGTTCACTACACACTTGTGGGCAGCAGGTGGCTCCCCCAATGTCTGTCCCAGTGGCACTGGCTCTGCTGACTGAAATCTATTCTAATTTAGTCTGAGCTTTACTGCTGGGAGCTTCTATGATTATAAAGGCTACTGGCCCACTATTTCTGCTAGGGATGCCAGTGCTGAGCATACAGCAGTTTTGTGGTTCAGCAAGTACTGAACCTCTGAGATGCCAGCACAGGTCTGCCTAAATCCCTACCTAAATTTAAGGTGGCCTGAAGGTAGCCCTATCCTCCTTAAAGGTGCAACAATGGATAGAAGATCAAACTTTAAAACCAGATAAAGACCATTACCGTGCCCCTGCACCATATGCATTGGATTTGAATAGCTATTGTATTAATCAATCAATGCTTTAACTCAATATACAGTATAAATGCCAAAATTAGTTGTAAAGTGGAATCTCACCGAATATGTAAAATATGATTACTTTGCACCTATACTAGAATATTCTGAAAATATATCAGATAGTTTAAAATTATTTACTTATATAGAGAATTTTAGTTTACATCACACACAAAAGTAGATAAAAGTAGAACCTACAGTATCAAAATTCACTGTATACAAAAAATGTTTGCATTTTTAACATCCAGTCCTCAAAAGTTACAGAACAGCTAATCAGCCACAATAATTAATAATAAACGGTAGATCCTCATCCTAAACCTCTGTTTACAAAATATTGCACAGATCTGGTTATTTTCCCATGGACTTTTAATTATAGGGTGCAAATTAAACAGTTTATTACAAAATTTCAATACAAAAATGTTTTTTTTAAATGCAGAATCCTTAATACCCATAAAATAAATAGTTGTAATGCTGACACAGAAGGATTGTAAAACAGGAAAGGTAAGAATAATGTTGTAAAGATTGTTACTCACATTTACATTTCTTTTTAGCCAACGTTTGTTCGGTGATCAGTAAAGCCAGCAAGAGGTAATACAGCTGAAATCTTCCCATAGTGTAGCTGATCTGATTGCTGATTCCTGTATCTACCTGCAGAAAGTTCAGAGATGTTAATTATTAAACTCTAATAAAATTGCTTAAAAATTAAATTTAGGAAATGTGTATATTTTTTCTTTGACAAAATCTATTGATTATTATTTGCTTAATTTAAATGACTGAGGTACCTGTTGATTGAAGAGGACGGCTGGCTAACAGAAGCGTAAAATGTATCAAACTGTTTAAAAAAGCTTGTCATGGGTCACATGATGACATTTGTTTGACAAATGTTCATTCTGGTCACATTGCGAAACGACTTAACTTAGACACAAATGCAAGTTCACATTACAAGTGACTACATACGGACGTAAAAAACGAAATGTGCAAAACTTTTTTTGTTTTTGGATCTGAACACAGGTATATTTTTTTCAATAGAGTCATACATATGGGTTTGTATACATGCATACGCGTACGTGAGTAAATGAAGTTGAAACAAGAAAGTTACATTGAAAACAGGGCATGGGGGAATGGAGTGAGAAATGTAGGCATTCAAACGCATACGTGTTTACGCATCCAAACGCAAGCATTTTACTGATCATTACCCAGGAATGTTTGGGGCAAAAAAAAAGGGTATTTGATTAATAAATTATGCAAATATTGGTCAGCGTGCAAGTGTATATATACACGTTTTTCTTACCAAAAGTGGAATTTAAGGATTACAAAGTATATTACATTCAAATATCTCTAAATGAAGCAACATTTTTAATGAAGCAATCATAAGGACTTCTTTTGAGAATGCTAGTTATCTGGTTCTTACTCTGACATACTGAGGTTGATTTATATGGGGGTAGACAAAGTTTACTAAACAAAGTGAATGTTCACCAGGTAAAAGTAAAACTTCACTAAGTAAAATAGGTAAATTCATGTTCACTTTAAATAATCAGTCATGTACAAGGAAAAAACATTTCACTCATACAAAACTGACAATATAATGTATATGGCTTAAAGACTATGCTTCAGGGATGTGCGGTCAAGGAGGCAGGTGAGGCATAGGGGTTGATTTACTAACCTTATAAACACACCACGAATGTGTATACACCTCTGCAGTGTGTTCCCTCCCAGCATGATCTATGGGTGGAATCTAAACACCTTTGTAATGTGTACACACCCAGCAGGTGTGTTGTGCAAAGCCCTGAATGAATTCCAAGGTGATGTTGGGTAAATTAGCTCTATGTTGTGTTGCTTGCGTTGATGAATGCAAGGAATGTAAATGCATGAGCTAACCATTTTTGTCTAAACTGTGAAGCAGCATTATATATGCATCATGTGCATGATTTTTCCATATATGGCATTAGTGGAAATATGCTTTTAGAGACTTTTTGGTTGATAAATATGTTTTGCTGTGTGAAAATCACACACACCTGGTGTGTGTGTGTGTTTAGGTTAGTAAATCACCCCCATAGCCTCACCTAGTATTATGGAGGAAAAAGTTGTGAGCTTCAAGTCTGAAGCTGACAGCTTTTTCTCCATTCAGATCGGCTTCTATCAGGTTACACAGCAGGGAAATCCTAAAGGGGGAGCATGAAAATACACCACAGGGAGGCAATGTCTGCCAGATGATGGGCTCTGATCAGGTTTACATAAAGGTATACAAAGGGGAGGTGATTCCGGGGGAAAAGAGATGAAAATGTTAAACACAATGGGGGAATTTATCAAAACTAGAGCAGACAAAAGCTGAAACAGTTGCCTATGGCAACCAATCAGCTTCTCTCTTCAGTTTGATCAGTTAAGATTTGAAAATGAAAGAGAGAAGCTGATTGGTTGCCATGCACAGCTGCTTCAGATTTTGTCTGCTCCAGTTTTGATAAATTCCCCTCAATGTATGTTTCCTCCCAAGCACAAGATCACACTCCTACTGTATATAATACACACAGTTGCAACCTTCACTGCCTATTTGTAGATCACCCCCTGATATGCTAAAATGAGAATGAGCTATGTACAAATTGATATATTGGTAAATATAACCAGTAATCCCAGGAACAGTGGACCTGTACAATAGGGGGCTGTGTGACCTACCAGGAACTAGTTTACTAAACAAGCTCATTAATTTGGCTAGCTTCAGGGGCAACGTCTTACTCATAGGGAATGAAGACAAGGAGCAGTCACAGTGGCATATCAGTGTTCAATTGCAAGCCCGATGAAGAAGTCCCCTTCCGGGTGTCTAATTAATGAGCCGTAGGGGAAACTCTTCTTACCAAGGGGGATGGCAGTGTCAGACTGTTGTGCAGCAAAGCATGGCTTGGCATCCTAAGCCATCTTGGAAGTTGCCAATCTTCCCTCTTGCCAGTCTGAAAAAGAAAGGTTCCAAGGCACCTTTCTAAGGCTATACTGTGGAGAGTTCATCGGTCTAGATTGTGGCATCAAGCACATTCCTATGTTTGATATCTGCATTGGAGAACAGGAGAGAAAACAGAGGTTTAATTGACCCCTGATATCTCCATAAAGAGAACCTGTCACCCCCAAATGCTGTCAGATATGGGCTTGTTATCCCCTTTGTGATGACAAAAGTTAAGTGAAAAAAACATCAAAAAGTTGATAAAAAAATAAATAAAGTTAAAGAAAATTTTTTTTTAAATCAATCCTGCCATGAACACACATGTGTAAGGTATGCACGTGTATGTTAATGGGAGGGG
>NW_017306690.1:851233-867614 GCF_000935625.1 Nanorana parkeri | reverse complement strand
GTGTTGTGTGTTTGTTTTTTTTTGGGGGGGGGGGGGCCCAAAAAAAATCTTGCACCAGGGCCTTTTTTTTTTGTTCCTTAGGTCCGCCACTGCACACCAGGTGCTGTTGCAGTGCAGCTGATGTTGAGAATGCAGCCTAAATGGCGGACTGCGGTACAGACAAGTACAGACATGAGCTAAGTGACCGTTCTGTAAGTACTGCGAATCGGACCTTGGCTTGATGAAAATGTTATTCATTGGACCCCCTTGATTTTTAATTCACTACCCCTGCTCTATATGTATGCCAAAAGCATCGTTCATTTTCTTTTGCAACTACAATCCACATCAAACTACCAATTTAATTAAACTTATTAAAGGTCTAATGGTACATTTTGATAGCTAATGACATTCCAGTAGCTGCAGCGTTAATCTGTACAGGTGTATGAGGTTGAGTCATTTCAGTTCTTATTTACATATGTGTGAAATAGATCTGGCAGACGGTGACACAGAATCCCAGAAACCTGAGCTTGCAATATTCATATGATGCAAATGATCTGCATTCCACTGCAACCACCAGCCAGCATTTGCATTTCATCTCTCTTATCACTGTTCAAATCTTTCACTGGAGGTAACCATAGCCACAGGGGTTCAAAGGCTTTACCTGCTTTATTTGTGCTCCTTCATAAAAACAATCAAATAATGAGTATGTTTCAAGCTGTTCCTCTACAAAAGCTCTCTGAAGAATATTATTTTATGTGTAAGCAGACAAGGAAACATACATATATCACTGTTGTTTCATTTATTGCTCTAAAACAAGTGTAGGTTTCTGGGTGCACACACGCATACACGCTCTATTACACGACAGTAGTATTTTCAATATGTATGGATTATAGCTAAACACTTTTCATTAACTTAATACAAATTACATATCATTGCAAGCTAGTTTGATTGGTTTGTGATAGGCCTTTGGTATTGTTTAATCTTTGCCAACTTTGAAAATACCTTATGAAAGCCATTGCACTTTTTTTTTTTTTTTTTTTATACAAAGCTGACAATATGTATGCTTTAAGCATATACAGTATATGGCTAAGCGAATATACAAAATAATAAATGCACATAGTTCCTATCCTCAACAGTAGGTTTACTCAATGAAAGGTAACATATCAAGGTTCCTCTGTTTGCCTGTGCATACCTTTTCTGTATCAATATGTTTATTGAAATTTTCACATATCAAACATAATAAAGATATCGGTTCACAGTGTATCATTGCTTTGGTTCTTCATTACAATCATGAATGCACAAGTATTAGAATTACGTGTGATACATAAGCATATTCAAGGAACAGGGAGACCTTGCATTCGCAAGCTCTCAAATTACACAATCGACTCTATGACATGTACTGTGACGCAAGTACCCTGTCCGCTGGCAGTGAGCCGATGATCAACCAGAAACATATGTGTCTAGATGTTGGAGGCTCAACATTGGGTGGATCAGTGATAATTCTTTGCACCTCTACAACTCTTAAGTAGTTTACGTTGCTTTATACAGCTCCTCTTTTATGTAGGGTCTGGTGAGCTTTATATTTGAACGAGAACTCTTTATTCAAAGCAAACTGATTGAGAGCTGCTAAGGTGGAGCCGGCAGAAAAATGTGAAATTATTTACTTGTGCAAAGGACAGCACAGTCTCTAAACCTCCCTGCCCACAGGCCCTTGATTTGCCACTAGTTATTTCCTGTCAGCTCCATGGCAGCACACGAATGGCCCCTGTGCTGCCATGGAGCTAGACAGGAAAGGAAAATTATGGCAAGTATGAAACACAATTTTCCCGTTTTCCTGTCAGCTATATGGCAGCACAGGGGCCATTCGTGTGCTGCCATGCAGCTAGACAGGAAAGGAAAATTACGGCAAGTATGAAACACAATTTTCCCGTTTTGACATCTCATGAGTGCCTTTAGTTCCCTCATTAGTCCCACCTCTCTCTTGCTTGGTTGTAGCTCACCCTGGCTGCCATTCATTTTCCCCCTGTAGCATCCTACTTGGTTATTTCTGACATATATTAATATGACTGGTAACTTATTAATTCATCTTTGAAAATAGAATAGAGTCTATCTGAGGTTTATATGTATACATCTGATATACACATAATATCATATAATAAATGGCCCTATCTCTTCATAGCATTGTCCATTGCAGCACATATACAATGGGTACTGTCTGGGTATATAAAAGCGTGTCTGGATGTTCTTTGAAGAAAACAAAAAGCACCCATTATATCTTTTGTGTGAGATGCTTGACAAGATGGAAATATTTGTTCTTCCAAAAATCTGAAGCTATTTGGGCCTTCTCAGTGATGTATTGTTTCCTAGGAAAATCATGTTTGGTTTATGTAAAAAAAGAAAGTAAAGAATGTGATATTATTCCAGTAAACGCAAGAAAGAAAATTAATTTTTACAGCTGTTGAGCAGAACCATGTTATCTTTGGTGTCTAAAATATTTTCTCATCTTCAGGTAGCATCTAAAGCACTTATGTCTGTAATATTTAGGATGTTGTGCTCTTGTCAGAGAAGTTGGTCTAAATGAAAAATAGGGATGCAGAAAACAAAACTTTTAAAGCTGAACTCCAGGATAAGAAAATATTGTCTAAATACAAGATGCATGAATGTTCTTACTTGAATCTTTGTCCACTGTCTGTATTCCAGATCTCTGAAGTAATCCAGTATGAAACTTTAGCTCTGAGAAGGCACTTTCTGTAATAAAGACCAGCCCCTTCTGCTCTCTCTCCTTGTGCAGGTTGACTGGTCTTGGATCTGCCCCCTTCCTGTAGTTTTCTGCAGGCAGTCTGTAGTGGATAGACCTGTGGGGCACCTCCCACAGCTCAGCTCTCTGTACATGTTACGAGTTATAAGTTGATTTCTATCCTCTATGGTTATTGAGGAGGTTTTGGGCCCGCAGTTCAGCTTTAAATGATATGTATATTTGTATACATATAAAAAAATAAAGACTCAACAAAAACCACTGCTGAACAGTAAATATAAACTTATATCTGTACTCTGAAGAAGATCATCTTACAACTGACTAGTCTATGTGGGCTGAAGAGGCATTTACTTCAGGCTGGCCCTTATTCACCTTAAGCATGGTTGAGAAAACTGGCGGTTTCAGCACTAGAAGCTGAACCCATGAGATGCCATTTTAAAACAGCTCTGGGACAAATACAGGTAGCTGCTTTTATGGTACCTGGGACTCAAGTGCTTAAAATTGCCGCCCAGGAGAGAAACACTGCTTTTTCTTTTTTTTTCTTTATTCTGACACGGAGCGATGTCAGAATAGAAAAAAAATAATTTCCCATTGAAATGCATTGCTACATTCCTATTGGCTATTTCAATTTGCAATAGCCAATAGTACACTAGCATTGTACCCGCCCTCTGCTGATGGACATGATGGAGAACTGCAGCAGAGGGCGGGTACAATGCTCGTTTACTATTGGCTATTGCAAATTGAAATAGCCAATAGGAATGTAGCAATGCATTCCAATGGGAATGTTTTTAATTTATTTTTTCTCAGCCGAGCCGATGCATATGCGTTCGGCTCGACTGAGCCGCTCGGCCACGTTCGGGAGCTGTATGGGCTATTGTCAGTAGAACCGAAGGGGTCCTGGGGCCGAAGCTAGCCGAAGGATCGGCCGAAGCTACGGCTAGATCCTTCGGCAGCTTCGTGAATAGACCCCATAGTGACTGCAATGCCTAATTGTACACTGATGTTCAAGGTGTATAGTGTGGGCCTAGTTTGCTGTTCATGTTGAACAGTCATAAAATGTTGCATTTCTTTCTTATAAGGTGCCTTTAACAATGTTTAACTCTATACTTAAAAATAAATTAAAATGTGAAACATTATGTGACCATGCTAAGCAATACATTGTGCATGCACTAAGCTAAACTGCATATCAAAAAAACAATTTAAACGATGCTGCCATTGAAAAAAGGCAGTGTATGCACAGGTATTTATCTCTATTCCAAGTATCAGTCATCTACAGCTAGAACTTCTGCACATGCACACCTAGATACACACATGTGCTCTACCATAACTCCTACATACAGTTCACTAAACCTTTTTACAAATCATGTTTTGTTTTACCATATCCTGGTAAACCATCCTGAATAACAGCTACACACACTTGATTCAGTTTTGTTGCTACATGATATACACATTTTAAAAAGCTACAAGTGGTTGCTCTCCCCTGGAAGAAGTCCTTGGTGATGAAACGCTTCGGAAAGTGTTTTTAATCCCCTAATAAAATTTGAATTGTGAAATACTACCCAATGAGAGCCATTTATAGTTTTGCTATAGTTTTGCTTGAGCCTGAGCTTACAAGCTTTTGAGTTGAGTAGAAAGGAGGCAATGGAGACTAAATAGGTGTTATCTTTCCTTACTGGAATCTAACTGAGAGTGAAACACCGGTGATAGAAGCGCTTATGGCCTATCCTATTTAGGGTATCCCTATAATTGCGGTGAGTGCAGTTTCATGGGGTTTTTGTAACCATGGTGGGGGTGAAGATTTGTGTGTATATATAACAACAGAGAAGGTAGAAGATTGGAGCACTACTTAATATGAAAGTGTAATTTATCGACACTAAATGCACTTGGATGAATAGCTTTATATGTCTTGGGAAAAGGAGAATTTCTTCACTAATAATTGGACATTGCACAATGCTGATCACAATATTTTGATTCCTTTTTTATTGATTACAATATATGTTCTATTATATTTATTATTTTGCACTTTTGAATTGCATAATTTGATATGCCAGATATATGATGCGCATGTTGGTTTGATGTTGTCTATTTAGGTATAGTGCATCACATAGTTATTTATTTTTTTGAGGTGTCTTCCCTTGTAAGCGTTGCATCTTACCATTTGTCTTGTAATACTACACCTGAGTGCAGCTTAGTGGGTTAAATTACCAGTGGTTGGATAGAACTAAAAGCAGAGAAATCACGTTTTTTTCAGGACTGCTTGGCGTAGCCAGCTTACGTTCAGTTAGTGGAGCACATATATAATAATGTTTACATGCACGCGGTAGCCTATGTGTAGCTTATGTGCGTATGTTTGCCTGCATCTCACGTGCATAGTAAATTCCAAGAGGATGCAACAATATAAAATAAGAGAAAAATGCAGCATATTATAGCAGAGGTATTAAAAACCAAAGACTGATTTAAAGTGGACCTTTACCCCTTTGACTAAAAATCACATCAGCATACAGCTCTGCATGCTGATATGAAATCATGTTACATTCATTAGTTAAACAAACATTTTTTCATTTTACTTACAATTTCTTGTTTTCTACTTCCTGATTCTATTTGGCACAAATTATGTAATTGTGCCCAAGCATTGCACCCTGGGAAGGTTACATCAGCAAAGCATTGCTGGGAAATCTCATCTGTAATCTTACAAGATCTCAGGGAAAGGCATTTTCCTCCCCCAAGATGATGTGCATGGTCACATGTCCTAGTCACATGTGCCAGAGTTCCAGAAAGTAAAGGGAAATGGATTAATTTGCCCTTAATAAAATGGCCACTGTGAGAAGAATGGAGAGACAGAGAAAAATAAGGTATCCAAAGGGTACAAAGCCAGCAATTATCTAGAAGTATGTGTTTGTAGATTGTCATTACTAAACATTTCTAAAGGTGCCTTTGTTGTTATTTTGATGATATAGGTGAAGTTCCTTTTTAACCTGCTTTCATAAACCTAAAATGTAAATATCACCAGGATGCATGATGCTTTTTCTATTTATTTTCTTCATTTAATGTAAAAGGTGTTGACACATTCTCAAAGAACAATGCAATAGTCCTTTCAGCACCTATCCTACAATGGGTACATAAGCTAATGTCCTTGCAGCAGTCTAACACACGCACTGATAGTCTAGATTTGGGTGAACGCCATTTGATTTACTAATATGTCTTTGGATTGTGAGACTGTAGCAGAGAGCTACAGAAAACCAAGACACAGATCATACAACTGTTGTGCAGACTCCTTGCAAGAAAAGAACCCAGGGCGCTAGTGCTTAAAGGAAAGAGTGCTAACCATTACTATACCATGAATTGATAATTTCATTAATATGTTTTCTTCAACATTTTTACTAGGTCTCTATAACATATATATCAATGTAGGAACATTTCATTGCTTTATTTGGATCATTTAATTCATTAATCATGATGGAACAGTTTAGAATGTACAAAACATTTTTTCTGACAGAGTGTGACCCTCAAACAATTTGAATATTATTAAGGCATATTGCGCTCATTCAATTGCTTTAAATACTTATTATAAATGACATGTGGACACAATGTTGCTAACAGTGTTGACTCATTTCACTAAAAGTAGCGTTGTTTTTTGTACGGTTTCCTTTTCCACTCAGAAAGTTGCTATTACAGCTCATTATTTCTTTACGGGAAATGTACTCGGTTTTAATGACTTTTGCATTCGTTATGAATAAATAAGAAAGCTTTGCAAGAAATGTTTAGCGGACCATCTAGGACATTTTGATCTTCCTACTTGTAGCAAAATCTTTTAGCTTCTGAAAGCAAATTTGCACTTTAACTAATACTAAATGTTATAGCAAAGCCTTTGGGCTGTTTATTTGTTTAGATTGATTTATGGTGTATTTTTTTATAGGAGTTTCAGGGTAGCAACATATCGTGTGTTTGATATCGGAGTGTCTGCCTGCTGGGAGCTGTAGTCCCAGGAGACAATGCCGGTACCTTTGTGGTTAACGGGGCCCCCCAAGTAGTGGAACGCCAGGGCCTAGTCGCAGCTGTGTCTTTGGTAGTTCCACCAATTGGGGGTGCCCGGAGAGGAGGAAGAGGGCCCCATTAACCGCCTCAGCTCCCAGCATGCAGCAGGCCAACTCTCCGCAGCTCCTTCCCATGGCGGTGGAGATTTGGGGGGGCCCTTCATGGTTTCATTCACCGGGGTCCTGACGTTTCCATCTATGCCTCTGGTCTGGGTGTTTGGAGCATCCATGGTTCCTATACCAGGAAGGTTGAGCAAGAAAGAGGATCCCAAAGTTTCCGGGCTAGAGTGCATATAGGTTCAGGCTCTTGACTTACACCATTTTGGAAGCTCTAGGCAGGAATATAAAGGAGAGGGTTGGGATACAGTATCTTTTATAAGGCAGAGCCCAGCAACAGGTAATTGATTTTCAGCATTGTACAGTCAGTGTCTGAAGCTAACTGACTTTAAAAGCCCTGAGCAGCAGGAGTTATCAAAGCAAGTAGGCTGTTGAAGTGCCTCCTAAAGTTGGGCATTGACTATTTTCGCCAGGTGGATGTATAGTGATGGACTCTCAGATGAAAGTGTTTTCAGAGCACTGCAGAACATTCAGTAAGCTTGTACAATTGGTGTTGACAATGTGTCAGTGGAGAAGAAAGGGAGGAGAAACAGTGAGGTTGCAACCAGTGTCAGCTTTTGAGAAGTCACCATAATAATCAATAGACATGTGCGATTCATTTCGTTCCGAATCGAAATTTGGACGAAATTTCGGAAATTTGGACATTCGGATGTATCCAAATTCCGAATGCCAGATATAATGAATGCAAACGAATCCGAATTTCTGATTCCGAAATTCGTTAGCGGTAGTCTGGACAAAATTTAGGTTGTTGGATGAAATTTAATTGCAGCAAAATGATATTAGAAATTTTTTTTTAGTCTGCAGAAGAGGAAAAAAGCCACCAATTCATACCAGACCATTTAGGTTTGGTAGGAATTTTACGGGGGAACCCCAGCCCCAAAGAATGAAAAAAAACGTGGGTCCCCCCTAACATTCCTACCAGACCCTTGATCCAAGGACTGGCCCGGCAGGACAGGAAAGGGGGAGTGATCGAGTGGCCCCCCTCCCTGCGCCTTACCAGGCCACATGCCCTCGGCATTGGAAGGGTGTCCCCATGCCGATGGGGACAAGGGCCTCTTCCCCACAACCCTGACCCGGTGGTTGTGGGGGTCTGAGGGTAAGGAGACTTATTTGCATCAGGGTACCCCTTTAATTAAGGGTGCACCCAGATGCCGCCCCCCCCTTGTGAATGGGTCTAAATAGAATAGTTATTAAAAAGTCCAGACTTTTGATCCTTTAATTGAAAAAAAAACAAAGAGACAATTTTTGACTACTCCTTTAATTAACAAAAAAAAAATGGCTCCATCAATGTAATCCAGCGTCAATCACAATTTTTTTTCTAATGTCATTTTGCTGCTATGAAATTTCATCCAACAAACGAAATTTCGCCCAGACTACCGCTAACAAATGTTGTCCGAATCCTGAAACAAATTGAATTTCAGATCTGAATCCCGAAAAAATAAATAACGCAAAATTTGAATCAAACGAAACAAATTTTTTGCCAGTGCACATGTCTAATAATCAACGTATGTTTTCTAACCTTTTGAATCTCTTGTGCCCCAAGACAGAGGTCAACTCATTTATTCACCAGTACGCAAATTCACATACTAAGGTTGTTTTGTTATGACACTTTCAGAATCCCTACCAGGTCTTCCAGAATCTCAGTCAGTACTTTCAGTGGGTACTTGCATAATCTCTGCCAGGACTTTCAGAATCCCTGGCAGTACTTCCAATGGAACTCACATAATCCTTGCCAGGACTTCCAGAATCCCTATCGGTACCCTCAATGGGTACTTGCATAATCCTTGCCAGGACTTCTTATAGTACTTCCAGAATCCCTACCAGTACTTCCAATGGTACTTGCAGAATCCCTGCCAGGACTTCCAGTAATCCCTGAAATTATGCTGGGCATGTCTTCTGACCCAAAGGGTATTTAACTCCAGCAATTGTGGTGATTGGTGCTGTGTCTTTAAACCAGCTAGCTATGAGCAAGAGCTATAATACTGAAGCATGTTAACTGTTGTTGCTGTCCCAGCTTGCTTGACTATTCACTCATTCTCTGTCTTGTCTTCTGCCTTCTGGTTGTTAACCCAACTGCCTGAAACCAATAATGCCCTTGTCTTAAGCCTAGTTTGTGCACCCACTTGTTGCCAACCCAGACTGTTTGAATTCTTTCTGCTTGTCATCTGCCAAGACCCCTGCTTTATCTTAACTATACTCTGGTCTCCTGTACTCGCTACTCCCTCCTACCTTCTTCTACACCCAGGCACTGCGACCTTGTGTCAAGTAAATAGTTCCAGACACCTCTAGAGTTTCGGACCCTCTCTCTGACTTCAGGAGCTCTGGTGAAGACCAACTGGTACTTAGATTCCATGTGAGATCATGCCCCACCTGCTAGAGGGTATTGTTACACATTTGTTCTTTATTTTCTCCCTTTTCAGACCACTTGTAGACAATTGTAGGTGAATTCAAGAGAACAACTGTGGGGGTTGCAGTTTTTTTGAAAATAGTCACAAGAAACATAGAATGTTCAAATTCTTTTGTTTGTTTGGTGGACAGTATAGATCAGGGGCGCCCACAATTTTTCATCTGGAGATCTACTTTTCAAACGACAAGCTCAATGAGATCTACTAATGAAAAAACAACTGCGTTCAGGGGCGGGAGGGGGCGTGGCAGTGCATTGAAGTCAATGGCACCGCAGCCAGGCCCCTCGCCCACAGTGCGGTCACCTGCACCCGGAACCTAGGCATATTAGTGCCTGCGTTCCGGTCCAGTGCGATCCGCAAAAATCCTGCAAGCACTATTTTTGCAGATCACACTGGACCGAAATGCAGGCACTAAGGTGCCTGCGTTCCCGGGTGCGGGCAATCGAACTGTGGGCGGGGGACATGGTTGCAGTGCACCACCACGCCCCCTCCCGCCCCTGAACGCAGGGAGTCGGCCGGCTTGCATTCTAGTGCGTTCTAGAGGCGCAGGCGTCCTATCCTCCTGCAGTGCTTGTGTGGCCGACGTTGCACACGGGGAGAGGTGTCCCGTCCCTTTCCGTCTGCGGCGTCTGACACATTCAGCCGGCAGCCGCACGAGCACCGCGGGAGCATAGCCATAGCCAGCTCCTTTTGAGCACATGGCAAGAAAAAAACAGTGCCCACCAACGGGCGTGTGACCTCACCCATCGCCCTGCCTCCAGGATTTTTTATTTTATTTTTTACTATTTTTTATTTTATTTCTTATTTAATTTGTATTTTTTTAATTGTAATATTTTTTTGTTTTTGTTTACTGTTGGTGGGGCTTTGGGGAAATATTAGGGGTCTAAACAGCCCCCTGTTATTTCCCTTTTAAAATTGAAAAAGAAATTGAGGACACAAAGTCCTCAATCTCTTTTTCTGCAGCCATGTTCTAAATGAATGCAAAGCACAGAGGCTTCCCACAGGGGCTCAGCTTCTCCTCTGAATATCCGCTGCTCTTCCAGGCAGAGGCAGCGGGAGATCTGAGGAGAAGTGAAAGAAGCACTTCAGTGGCCGGGGGGGAGGTGCGGGGGTGGAGCCTCTGTAACAACAGCATGTGCGGTGAGGAGAGAGAGAGCCGACGGCTGTCAGAGCCAAGCCAAATGGCTCTCTCTCTCACTCCTCACCTGCTCCCTCATCCCCCCGCCGCCGACTGCAGCGCCACTTTTCTTCGGATACCCGCTGCATACAGATGGGGATCCAGAGAAGACAGGACATCGCAATCTACCAGTGATCGCTACACGATCGACTGGTAGATCGCGATCGACCTAATGGGCATCCCTGGTATAGATGAACAGTATAGAAGCTTACCTAATCAGTCACCTTGCTGTCTCAGCAAACACATTTGTTTAGCTTTTACATAAGTATATAGAGCATATAAACTGAGACTGGTTTGGAGGACATACTATTTGTTATACAGCCTTAATAGATTGTTTTAAAAGCTGAAGACAGCACAGTGAAAAAAAATCAGCAAAGGGAGATCAAATAAGGAATTATTACACCACTGGAAGATCTTACCAACAGCCAAGGAATAATAGGAGTAGACCACTGCATTATCTAGGAAATGTCAAAGCATGTAGCCTTATCTAAGATGCATCTGTATACTTTAGAGCCTTGGTTCTCAACTGGTGGGTCGTGACCCAAAAGAGGGTCGCGACCCTGTGTTCGGTGGGTCGCCACATGCTTTCCACTTTTATAGGTGAGAGGCTCCTCTGCCTCCTCCTAGCGCAGCACTGTCAGTACTCGCGCCAAGCAGACATTCAAAATATGCTGCCCAGTGCCAAGTGTCAGCTTGAGGTGGGGTGGAATGGGGCTATGGCCATGAGGGAGCTCCATCCATATGTGCATTGCTTCCAGCTCCCTCACGTGTCCTGTAGAGGTGCCTGGACCGGAGTGACATCACATTCTGGCTCCCGGCACCTCTACATGGAGCGCAAGAGAGCTGGACAAGCAATGCACATATGAACGGAGCTCCATCACAGCACAGCAGCCCACACTGGACCTCAGGGTGAGGATCCACTCCAGTTCTCATAAGGTAGAGAAACTGAGTGGACCTCGAAGTGTGTCTGTGTATTTACAGTATGTCAGTGTTTTTGAGGGCCCATTCACACTAGTACAGTGCGTTAAACTCTACCATGCAATCGCACCTACCATGCATTCTGGTGTAGGAGGTGTGTTGCGTTGCCATTCATTTGAATAGTACCTCAAACGCACCTCCCACCCACAGTTCGTATGCCCGCACCAGAACGTGCGGTACCCTATTGCCGTGCGTTTCATTGCAGTGCGACTTGGGTCGCGACCCAATGACCGAGGACAAATGGGTCCTGAGGTTACACAGGTTGAGAACCACTGCTTTAGAGGAAATTGATATAGTTGTTTTGTACATATTTTCTTTCTTGGTTTATGAGGTTACACAGGTTGAGAACCACTGCTTTAGAGGAAATTGATATAGTTGTTTTGTACATATTTTCTTTCTTGGTTTATGATCAGTACTTTGAATAAACATTTTAACACAATATATATTTCAGTAAGTTAAATATGGATACAACAAATACAAAATACAACTCCCTCCTTCCTTCTGTGGTCAGGCAGGAATGTATGGAGTTTCCACTAGAGAGAAAGTCTGGCCATAATGCTCTGAAACCTGGGTTATGAGTCTATTTTTTTTTATTGTCAAACATTATATGTAAATGCACAAACACATATACACACGCACTAATAGTAACCAATCACATTCAAGTGCTATGGATTAATACTCTATACACATTACTCTTTGCCTCCTTAAGTAAGAGCCTGACAGTTTTTAAAAAAATCAATGCAGGGGAACATCTGGAAACCTTGCAGCATCAGCAGCTAATTTTGGTATTATCTCCCCATTATTTTATCTTATGAATTCAGCTGTTTACAAGTGTGCTAACAAATAAAAGCACCAAACATACATACACATGCACACTCTAGCTGTCATTCTACAATTATCTTGATTTATAATATCAGTTACAGTTATATCACACTTATTGCAATAGACTAACTGATTACATTCTGTTCTTTCCAATGGCATATTTTTCACACAGGCTGTTTTCTTTGTAATCTATTTTGTAAAGCTACACAGATTAAGTCCTTAAGTGCAGACAGTTTCGAAATTGCAATTCAATATAAAGCGGAGATACATGGTTTGTCATCAGAGACACTAATTACAGTATATTCCAACAAGTTACAAAATGCAGGACATTTCAATGAGATTTATTTTGACCAATGTGCAGCAACAAGTATTTTACGCTTGCTTGTGGCATAGCAAAATGGGCAGTTTAAATACCATTAGAGAGGAGATAACGTAAATTGCATAATCTTCTGTCTTTAAAATGTATCTGTAGTGGGGAATGATTAAAACCTGTGTTCCATTTGGGAGATTTTCCCCTTGCTTCCTGTCCAGTAGACACAATAGTAAGTAAATTGAAATCACTCAAAAGTCAGGGGTGATCCCCTCATAGACAGTTGTCACTGGAACAGGTGTCTCCATTGGAAGATTTCCTCTCACCTACTGTTTAGGTGACAAGTGTAAAATATTGGATTTCCCATCACATTCTTTCCTTGTGATAATGGTAAACAGCACAAACAGAAAGAGTAAATTACCCCAGCGGGGACACAAACAATAGGGACAAAACCTAAACAGCGAGTTTATAGACAGGTATTCACCTTCTTAGGTAATAGAAACTTCTTTTTTTATCTGACCATCACTTCCTATTTTTCATAGAAATTATATTCTAATTTAACCAGTAGACTGTAGTCTACTATAAAATAAATTCAGCTTTATTGTCCCATTCAAAGTCATAAAATATATAAATATGCATTTTCTCAAAGGAAAGATACGTCATTAAAATCACATCAAAAACCTGTCAAAAGTCGCCGGGAGTCTGTTTAAACAGCCCCGATGCTGGCGACGTACACTGTACGTCGTCAGTCACGAAGGGGTTAAAGAGCAATGAGATGGCCAAACCTAAAATTGTACGCTAAAGCAAATAAACCTGATGCGATGTTAGCCAAAAAATTAAAGGTCCTGGATCCGAAACCCCACCCAATTACTTTGAAGACTAGGTCAAATGTGATAACTAGTAACCCAATCAAAATACTTGAAGAATTTTGTTTCCACCTTTCTGAATTGTACTGGGAACCTTTACCCCCCTCCCCTTCCCAAATATTGGCTTTTCTGAATAACACCACTCTTCCGCAGTTACCTAACTCTTGTTCCCAGTTTTTAGATGATGATATTTCCGAAGAGGAAGTTGTTTAAACTGTCCGTAGTCTCAAAACTGGCAAAAGTGCATGTCCGGATGGGCTTTCGACACTCTTTTACAAAAAAATTTCAGAATTAATCATCCCCCACCTTACTAAAATGTTCAATTTCCTCTAAAAAGGGAATGATGTTGACTCAGACATGCTGACCGCTAACGTGGTCATGATTCCTAAGCCCAACAAGGATCCTGAAATTTGGTCGAACTTTCGCCCCATTTCTTTAATAAGGTGGGGTCCTAATTTAGCTGGCTGGCGACTGCCAGAGGATACCGACATGCGCGGCATCTCAGGCAGTCGCCGGCCAGCTAAATTAGGACCCCACCTGGAGCTCCTCCCACCGGACCAGCGCTGACTCGCCGCTGCCCTCCCGCGCCGAAGGTAAGTGAAAAAAAAAAACCATAGCGCAAACATCGGGGCATTTTGACAAGTACAAGTACTTGTCAAAATGCCCTATTTTTACAGGGGGGGAGGCCTGTATAGGCAAGAATCCTAGCACCGGCCCTGTTGCAAATGAACACAAATAAATCACAAGCGATGAATGTGTCTCTACAGGAAACTACAAAATCACAGTTACAACTACAATACTCTTTCCCATGGTTTTCGTCCCTTCAATATTTGGGAATTAAACTCACCCCCTTATATTCTACACTTTATCAAGCAAATTACCCGGGATTGATACACCAACTTAAACAACTTCTGATTTCTTGGAAAGATTTTCGTGTGTCCTGGATAGGGCGAATTCATGCTATTAAAATTTCCGATATTGGTGCCTTCTCATATACTTCGCATAATACAGAGGGATACTTCCAATTTTATTTGGAGAGGAACTAAACCACGATTACATAATCAAGTTCTTTTTAGGCCCAGACTGCAAGGGGGTTTAGGGGTGCCTAATTTCCTTAATTATTATAGAGCAGCGCAAATTACCCCTCTTGTACTTTTATCATCCAAAACATATTTGCCCTTATGGGTCTCCATAGATGTAGTAGATGTCTTCCCCACTCTAATTTCAAATTTACTGTGGCTCCCACCCTCCAACAGACCCCCTTACCTGGGTCCTGCCATGCGACGCTCCTTATGGATATGGGACTTGGTGAAATATGTGGGCCGCCTAATTTCTCCGCATCTTCCCTTCTGTCGCTTACTCATTGCCCTCTTTTTTACACTAGGATGGTTCACCTGAAAAGGTTTTCCTGCTGGACTACAGCCGGTTTGGAAAATGTATTCTCAATGCTCACGCCCCAGTGGATTCGTACCTTTGCTCAGCTCAGAGACTTACTCCAAATACCGCAAACTGCATTATTTCACTACCACCAAATTTATAACTTTGTAAATGAATTGAGTAGTTTAACTTCACCACCCTACTCTATTACCCCCTTTGAACACAGATGTAGGTGTGACCGACACTCACCTGGCCTGATAACCTTGATCCAATCCTCCCTATCCGAAAATCTTACACAACCATTATGCTCTACCAAACCACTTGGGAGGATGATTTGGGTTCATCTCTTTCCGAAACTGATTGGTCGGCAATTTGGAGGAATATAAACTCTTGTTCTCAAAATATCCTAATACAGGAAAACTCCTATAAAGTATTATTTTGCTGGTATTACACACCGTCCCGCATCCACAAATACTTCCCCTCTCATTCCCCTCAATGTTTTAGAATGTGTGGACATATAGGCACTATGAAACATATTTGGTGGGACTTCCTAGGGTTAAATGTTTCTGGACCCAAATTTATGCTCTAATTAATACTATATTGAAGTGTAATCTGATCAAAAATCCGTGGAAAGCACTTCTACATAAGCCCATAACGGGTTTACACAAGGATCAACAATGCTTGATTTCCAACATATTCATGGCTTCTAAACAGACAATTGCTAGATCCTGGAAATCCCCTAAACTTAGCTATGTAGAGGTTAAAAAACGCATCACAGGTGTGCTGACAAATGAACAATTAATGGCTATCTAAATTCGAGATAATTTGGGAACCTTGGATCACCTTTGATAGTTCTTTGAATTTTGACCCAGACCTTCTTCGAATTTGATGGGTTAAGTGTATCCCCTGTGAAATAAATAGTAACCTATTAATGCTCTATCCCACTTTTCCTGAATTCACCCAACATTTTGCCTAATGTTCTCATTGGGTAGTACTAGCACATGTATTCCTGTTTTTGTATGGGACTTTGATTCCAAGAGTCTAATTTAAGCGTTACCCTCTATTAATGGTTCAATGGTTTACTCTATTACTCTATTTGCTATGATTCCCTTTATGTGTTCCTAGTAGCCAAGGGTCCTATTTGGTTGTTCATTCCTAAATATTATATTTTACCGTATGTAATTCCCACAATATTTTCTGCTTTCTATGTCTATACTTTTGATGTTATTCAAGTATAGTTTATGTTTTACTATGAAAGAAAACGATTCCCCTAATAGGGGATCCCACCCTATTAGGGGAATCGTTTTCTTTCATAGTGTAATTTCTAGGGGACCCACATTCCAATTGAGTATTTGAATATATTGTGTTTGAACCTTCCCTTTTTTCCCCGTTTTTCGTTTTTGTATACTAGTTTATGTTTTACTGTACTGTCTATTTGAAAATAATAATACATTTTGTGGAAAAACCTGTATTAAGCAACATCATGACCCAATAATAGGCAATCTCCTTTTTAAGGCATAGGCATTTTAATACAAACATTATATATATATATATATATATA
>NW_017306690.1:799748-851059 GCF_000935625.1 Nanorana parkeri | reverse complement strand
GTCCCCCTTAATTCTCCTGCTAAAGCACATAAAAATGTTGTGATTATAATGTCCAGCAAGTGAACAAATATAGTGCAGATAAGCAGTAAGTTTAATTTTTGCACACTTGGAATGCTACTGATGTTCAAATAGATGTGAGCTTCCAGATTTGTAATCAATCATTTTTAAACATATGAACTTGATTGTCCAACAAAATGCAAATAACTCACAACTGTAACGTAACCAGTACATCCATGTTGCACAACATGGAAATCAGTTTGCTTACGCAGGATGTGTATGAAGAGATTGCCTTCTACTTAAAATTGCACAATTGGTCTTGCTTAGATGGTTAATGATCTCTGGGTTTATAGACAAATAGTAATTTTCTGGGGGCTTATGGCAAATGACACCCAAACTATACTTTTATACAAAAGTTTGATAATCCACTTAGCATAGTTCACACATCTATCTGGCACAATCTCACAGTACTTGGTGTAACAAATCCTGTGCTAGAAATAGATCTGTCTCAATGAGAATTGCCTTCAAAGTTAACCATCTTAGTTCCCCTTTCTTTCCAGGCCAATTTCCAGTGCTGTGATAGTGGGCTTATAAGAACAACCAGGTCCTCTTTAATTATGCTCTATTTATGCATTACAAAAAGAGTTATACAATATATGTGGAACAATATTTTTTTAAAGGGCAATCAATGAAAAACAGGGTCATACACTGTCTGTATATGAGTATTTATTGGACTGAGGTACAGTCTTTAGCAGTTGTGAGGGGAAGGGGAGGGTTGGCTTTATGTAAACACAGCCAGTATTTAAACTTGTGATTGCTGTGATTGGTTCACACTATGAATGGCTCATTTTGCCTGTGATCTGAGCTGTCCAATGGTGGCACAGTCACAGGCATTGTGTACGCGTCTGGAGTGTGCACATGCTCTGTAAACAAGGATGTTTATAAACGTCCAACTAGAGTACCAGCTGCCCCGGTCATATCTGGGCCAGAGGTTGTTTGTGAGGGGGTTAAATAGCATGACTTTTCAAGCCTGTATTGTATGAACCATGATAACATATATTGAATGCTTTGTATGTACCACACTCTACGTCATTTTTTTCTTATTTTTTAGAACCCTTATATACAGTAGCTAAAAAAATCCTGACAGGGTTTGCATCCATTCCCCCCACTATTCCCCCCACTATTCAAAACTAAAAAGATACATTTTTACTACAAATGCATTTTAAAGTGTATGTAAAGTCATTTTTTTGGGGATACAGTGGAACCCAGAGCGATCACTGGAATTAAGAGGAGATCTCACTACTACTAGGGAATATTGCCTGTTAGACAACAGAACAGGTTTGCCCTCTTATCCTGTTACTGTGACATCTCAAATATTTGACATTTCCCACTACTTTCTCTGGTCTGTGGTCTTGATGGGCACTATTGGTGAGGGTAAATCTCCCCTGTAGGGAAACCGTCAACAATAAAAACCCAACTATTTTAACCATCTCACATTCTATCCAAAAGAAAAAAAATTGATTTACTTACACTTTACTTACACTTTAAGTTTACATATATACATTTTATGTGTAAGATTTTTTATTTGTGGTTTTCAACCTAAGCTTAGTAGCTTGCACAATCAGTTTGTAACAAGTGTGGGCAGTAGAGATGGGCTATGAATTTTACTGAACTTAACTTCACTGTGACATTAGCATTTTCATATTTAAAAACAATTCTCTCTAATTTCACCTTGCAAAAAAACTGATCTATCCATGCACTAGAATTATCAGTCCAATTCCTCATTGTTGCTTTAAGACAATGCTGTTTGATACTCATTTCAGGGCCTTTGTTTAAACACAGAGGAGGTAACATGAGTACATGATGATTGATTAGACTAGAATTAATACATGGAATTTATTGCTCACAAAGCCATTCAATAAGTCAGAGAAAAAAATAATTATTTTATTTCCTTTTTTCACTTTTTTATTTTATTTTCTTGTTTGTGTAAAACACGTTTTGGGACACGATTGCACTTTTTGCTGTATTGGGGTGTATTTTGTTGTTTTTAACATTTTCTTTGCAACAATAGATAGAAAATGTCCAAACAGGAGATTTAAAAGAAAACTTTTTTTCTTTTCACATTTTTCTTATTGTTTGTGTGTATTTTATTGCTATATGTGCAAAATACACCAAAAACTCTACAGTGTACTGTCTCAGATTTTTCACACCTTTTCATATTTATTGTCTAAAACACCTCAACTAACAATAAAATACACCCAAAAACAAACAAAAGAACATGCAAAATAAACAAGAGTAATTTAGGACCCATTTTAAGGCATAAAAACAATCTGAACCACCTAAAATGACTAAAATGCATTTAGCTGTTTTTTTATTCAGCAGGCCAGTTTCACTTGCCTATGGGCCAACTACACTGCCTGACCAATTTTCATCATGTACCTACTAAACCGAGGTTGAATGGTACAAAAAAAAGCAAATATTTAAAAAAAAATTATGAATATTTGATTGGAAAAAAATTGTAACGTGTGGCCTCTTGACAATCTGCTTACAGCCCATTCCGACATATCCTGTTAGTGTTTCATGCAATCTCATACAATTAGTTATAATGCATTTGATCCTATGTAATACCAAACAAAAGATTTTAGGAAATTGAATTATACATTCCAATTGCATATAATAATCTGTGAATAGGGGCGAATGGCAGCGAGTGAGATACCGGAGCTTCGGCTCAGCTGATCCAGATGTTGGATTGGCTGAGCCGATATATGGCTGAAATCAGCCAAACTGAGCAGAAGTGAATAGCTGAACAGCGTTTGGCTAACTTCGCTGCGGCTGGGTCATTCACTCGGCTGCCTTTGGCAGCTTTGTGAATAAGCCCCTTAGTTTCTGGTTGTCCTGTACTTTGCACATCATCATTGCTGTGTGCTATCCTATTGCTTGTCTCCATTTGTTTCTTTTTATTGGGAAGAACTCCTGGGAGAATTATATCACAGTGGACCATCCAGTTTTCTGAAAACATGTAGTATTTGCTTCTGACATCATATGTTGTATGGTATCAGACACTCTTTGTACCATCTTATACAAGTTTGTCAGGATGTTGGAGATTATATAAGTGTGTTCTGGTTGGCCATGCAAGGACAAACGCGTGCTATAACTATTTATACTGAGGATGCCATAACAGAACAGAAATAAACAGAATGAACATAGAGCTCTTTATCTATAACCACCTTTACTGGGTTGCAGCAGGTTTTGATGTATATAAAAATAAGGTGCATGGCATATACAGCATATGTTAAAAATGATAAAATAAATCTTAAGAATGCAGATGACCTAAAAGACCTCTTTGTTGAAAGTTATTTCCTAAGTGTGTTCCCTAGGACACTGTGCAAACTCGTGTAGTCTTCTTGGCTTGCACTTGGACAGTCTCTCTTGGTTTACCATCTTCTTCTGGTAAACTTTTGTCCAGGTCAAGGTCTTCTAATATTTTTTCTCCTTCATAATCTTTTTCTTGCAATATTTTTTCAAGGTCAAGCTCATCTCCTTTCAGTAGTTCTTCCAAATCACTATCTTCATAATCACTTTCTTCTTGTCCACTCTGTTCCATATGGCCTGCAGGACTGCAGAAAAATGTGGAAGATATTTGAGTTATTATGTATTATCAAGAAAACCATGACCGCCAAGTTTCATATTTACTGTATCTAGGGTGCCGGTCAATGGTCTAGCAAGTTAAGCATTTCATAAATTCAAAAGAGTTTCAAAATACTTGTAAGTATATAGGTACATTGGGCATCCTGCCTTGAAGAGGCACAAAGTGGTTGTGCTACTATGACAAAGCAAGGCTGCAAACCTACTGAAGCAACACTTACTGTGTGATTGATATCTTATCTCAGCAGGTGTTAAAGGCTAAAGCCGGGTACACATTAGGGATGTTCAGATACCAAGTACCGTACTCAGTACAAGTACAAGTACAGATATTTTCCAGCTCCAGGACTAGACTAGAGAAAAATTCAAAAGTTAGGAGGCAGCTGTCATTTGTAAGGAGCATACGGAGCTCCTGGGATTTGTGCATCCCCATTTTAATGCATATTTTTTTTAAATAAACATATATAAAGGGATGCATTTTTCCAAGTGCAAGTCCAAGTACTCACAGATACAAGTACTGATACATTTTTGTTTATTGTGATGTGACAGTTTTTCTAAAATAATACAGACTAATGATTTCAGGACAGTGGTGGTGCGCTAGAGCCCGGTCCCAGCTGCAACACATGCAACCCTGATAGTTCTTGTGAAAATGCCAATTATCAGCACTGGTATCTGAACTGGTATCTGGACATCCCTAGTACACATGGTTATATTTTTTTTTATTCAGCTTCGTAGACTGAACAAAAAAAAAGTATCCTCATTCCATGCTAACAGTGTGGATGAACAAATCTCCCGCTGTTTACTTTGTGTTTTTACAGTATCATTAGTCAATGTCAGAATGCCTGAACAGTGTTTGCAGTTGATTGGCTGATTGTCCAGCATGTCCCTTTGACAAAAGCTAACCTACTGAGATAGGGCTGTCCACACATTTCAGCTGATTCCAGCTGAATTGGCCTACATTTTTTGTGTATACTCAGCTTTAGTTTACTTTTGTGACCATGTTATATGTTACAGTTCCTGAAGAACATCAAGCACATTAAGAAATTGGCTCAATGTATGCCCAGTTTTAGGCTTTATTCATACCTGCACTCCTGCTTTTAGAAGTATTAGAAGTATATATAAAGTTTATGCTTCCCAGTTCACTTTTTCCTGCATTTAGAAGTTCCTACTTAAAAGCAGGTTTAGTAGCATTTGTCACATTTGCATCAGTATAGCCACATTTACAGGTTCTAATCATATTCTGGGCACACAGAATTCTATTTTCTCTAGTTACAGCTAAACTGAATGGCCCTAAATGCAGGTAAATGCCCAGTCTGAATGATATCAGTGAAAAATCATTACCTGATTTTACATGGGTTTAGAAATGAGGCCTAATTTTTCCAAATGCCAGTTTACCTGTTGAGTGATTTTTTCTGGTATTGCATTGCCAACAAACATATTAACAAACAAAAAGCTTTTATAAAAATGGGATTAAATGAAAATAACAGCATTTGAAACAAAAACATGACATACAAAGTTGTTAGATAATGTAATCTTCACGTCAGTGTTTCCAGAGGTTATGCAAATAAACAGCATACTTCCAGGGATTTATTCTGCAAGTCAGATCATGCCATGTTATGCAAGTTACTGATTTGAACAAAGCTTCTGTTTGCTCTTCTCTTTTTTCTTTTTAAATAAACCATTACAGCTTACTAAAGAATAAAATGCACATGCACCAAGCAAGGCAGTAGGTCAAAAAGACCTATATGCCCTGCTGTTTAAGCCAAAAAAGCAGTGTATGTAAAAGTGTTTATAAGTGGGACCTGTATTCCAAGCAGCTGTGTATTAAATTGTGTATGTGTGCGTGCTGTAGTCACAGCAGGCATATCTATACATGTGCATTGTCATATCCTTAGTTAGGAAGTTCCAGTGACTAAAAGTAAGGCCATCCCACTGTGTGTGCAGTATTCCAAAACTGACTGCCACAAGATCCTCTCCAGTGACTTGGACTTACATAGAAGCTGCGTGCTCTTCTTCTCTCTGCTGGTGGCCCGCACACAAGATTTAACAGGAGAGGACCCAGCACCTGGTAACAGCTCACATGTCCAGTCACTGCTGTCCCATCAGGCAGGGTCTCTCTGAGCACCAGAGGGCATGAGGAGTTGAAACTTATACCCCCTGGGCATGTCCAGGAGCAGTGCTTTTTGCTTTTCTCTGGACCAAAATGGCAGAAGTTGTGAGAGGTTGAAATTAATAGATAGCCGCCATTTTCAACCCATTATTAACTTTTATTATTATTACTATGATTTGTTACTTTGCAGCGGAATATTTCAAAATATAACAAAAAAGCAAAACGGAGAATTTTTATGGATTCAATTAGCTGAACATATCTGTAATGTTACATTTTATTATCTAGCTCAGCATTTCTTAACCAGTGTGCTGCCTGAGGCTACCAGGGGTGCCGTGGCACAATGCAAACAATGAACAAATACTTTTTTCGAACAATTGTGAGGTGCCAGTAAGGCACCGGACTGAATCTCAGTGACGGATGATTCATCTGTCACTGTAGACGCTGTCAGAGGCCTCAGTTGAAGAATGTGACTGCCTACAGTTATAACATCAGATGATGTCATCGGTTGCTAAGGCTCAGTTGGGTGTCTTGCTGGTTTCTCTCTAGCGCGATAAGACTGGGGCCTCAAAGCTTGCAGGCAGCCAAGTTGTCCTGCAGCATACCACTGTGGCCCCGCTGACACCTCTGGGCACAGCTCCGCACTGCTGACACCTCTGGGCACTGCTGACACCTCTAGGCACTGCTGACACCGTTAACACCTGGCTCATAGGTCATTGCCAGGTCTGGCCCCATACTATTCGCCCCCTAAAGGAAGGGTAATGTGGGGTGCTGTGAATGTGCACAGGTTCTGTGGGGGTGGGGGTGGAGTTGGTTTTTTTTGGGTTGTGTGAGGGGGGAGGGACTGGTGTATGTTTTGGGTGCTGCCAGTATATGGTCATTCCGGGGGGTGCTATCACTGAGTTTATTAAACCCCTAATTGGGCAACTTTAATGGCACCAAAGAAATGTGCATTTTACATTTTTGACGAGTTCCATGAATGTGTATCAAAGCGCACATTTGTTTCTGAGTTTAGCACGCGTTCACGGAATGCACTAGGGGTGCCTTGAGATTTTGATGTAGCTCCCAATCACTGGGACTATATAGGACAACAGGAATTCAATATGCTTAATTGACAACAATTCACATACACTTGTAACCTAGGCACACATATTTTGTGAATATCACTCCCACTCTGGCTTGCTCTAGCTTTTGTTTTTTTTGTAATTGGTATAATGGTTAAACTTGCTGACTGCATCTGTAAATCTCTTCCTTGGGGATATCTCTCACAATCTGCACATCTCCTCAGCTATTTTCTCACCATTTAAAACTGCAATAATTATTCTCATTCCATTGTAATGTGCAATTACAGCCTCTAATTCTGAACAAATACTCTGCCAGCAGAATTCTAATGTACAGTATCTTATCACAAAGTTGTCTTACTTGCTTGAACTGTTTTGTATATTTTATCATTTTTATAGCTAGAAATGAATGTGTTATTCTGATACCTCATCACAGTTGATTGCAGGAGTTCTTGGGACCAGATTTGTATTCAAAGCAATGCCTTAAATGGTATATTTGTCCTTTTTCCCCCTGTTGGAGCAAATTGAACCACGCTTTATAGGGTTTTTTTTTTTGCCTTCCTCTGGATCAACAGTGGGTAATTGTGGGCATAGCGTTCTGTTTAGGCTTTTTTTTCCCATATCTCTATAGGTTGAACTCAGCCTGACTAACTATGTAACTATGTAACTATAAACGTGTATGTCCACATAGTTCCTATGCTACCATCTAACAATACAAACATGTAATGTGTACACCTTTCTCAACCTCTAAAAACCACTTTTCTGGTTCAGTTTATATGTGTGGACCAAACATGGGTGCCCCCAAGAAATTACTTAGATGAATTGTTGAGCTTGCACAGGGTAATTATGACCATTAGTGCACAGGGTAGGACTAATATATATGCAAATATTTGCAAAGACAAACCAGAGGAAGCAGAACAATGACAGTGCATGAAACACTGGATAGATGTAAGCTGCATCAAGGAATTAGACAGTTGTACAGTTGAGGGTCCTTAATGGTAAATCTATAACCATATGCTAGAGGTCAATATCAGTAAATCTATAACCATGTGTCAGAGCAAATTGGTAAATCTCAATTTGTATGGTAAATATAAATTTTAACTTGCTACCCCTGGCTAAAAATGTTTTTCATACATTTTTACTGCCTCTTACATGAGTTACCATTAATCCCAGTGTAATGGGTATTTGTATGTTTACCTCATGAAGACCTTCAATGCTTCAAAAAAAGGTTGAAAGTATTGCAAAGTTTGCTAAGAACAGTGTATATTTGCAAAATATGGTTCCTCAAGTTTGAAGATAGTTTGAGAGTTTCTGTGAAAAAACGTGTTAAACCTAAGAACTACAAAACCCCTCTCACTATTAAGATCCACTCTATTAGTTGAGGTGTTGGCAATTGCCAGCTGAATGGCAGGGACAGAACCAAGTGTTAGGAGAGCGTGACCATTTGATCTAAACTTGGGTTTAGGGCCCTTCATACAACCTGTGTCTAAAATCCAAGGGGCTCCACAGGGTTACGGTAATTGATATGAAGGCTAACACAGGTATTTGTAGACACTGCAAGGTGGCCGATGTTCAGGTTCACTTTATATTAAGGTATAATTTTTCTCGTTAAGGCAAATTATCCCCTAACAGGTTGTCCAGATACAAAATATTTTAGAACATGAGTTTTCAGGCTCCATTTCTTTACACTCGATTGGTGAGGTGCCATTTCTTGTGAAACTCTGGTAAATACTTTTTTGCCCCCCTTAAATAACTTGACCCTGCTGTCAACTAACAGTTTAATGAGAAACATACAATGTTCATGCTTAAGGTGAAAGCTTGTCCTGAAATTTTAACTGTTGCAAATAGTGCAAGTATAAAAGAAATACAGATACAAATATTATGAACAGTACTCGACTGGGTTGTATAAAATGTTCACAAACTGATTATATTTGTGTTTTCTAAATCAGAGTTCATAGCCATGTTTATTTCCACTATACTAACATTTTGTTCATTTCATTTTTATTTGACTTCAGTATAACAATAAAATGAGAGGCAGCTCCATGCATGAGAAATGAATAATTTTAACACTGAGTATATTGTGGTGACTGGAGTGAATCTTAGAACATAATCAAAGAGGGAACGGAATTAGAATTGTTCTCTACCCAACTGGCTACCCAAGGCAATCTTGCAAATAATATGGTTCACTCTATCTATCTATCTATCTATCTATCTATCTATCTATCTATCTATCTATCTATCTATCTATCTATCTACCTATTCGGTGTCTGAATACCTTTTAGCCATGGAAGATTTAGTGGTTGTTGTGATAAATCCATAGCTATATCAGAGCATGCAGTATTGCAGCTGGCTAATTGGACCACCTGTCTATAGCTAATGTTAAGCTCAACAAATCCACTGTCATACAAGATAACATCACTGAACTTTTTACATTTACTGTGCCTGTGCCCCGTGAAATACTCACACAAGCACAGACCTTTACTCCTGGACAATAACTGATTCAGAATTCACTTAATTTTAAAATATTGTTCTCCATGCCCCACTAGGTAATTAATAAATATAAAACTTTAGACACCACTCACATTCCCCAGACATAAAGCCATTCAAGCTGCACATGACAAAAACAAAAATGATTCAAAAATTTCTCAGCACACTAACCAGCTAGCCTACAAAACAAATTACACTGTCTAATGATTAGGGTTAAAAACAGAGGTTTTAATTGCACAACTTTTGCAAAATATGTGGAAGCCACACTGCCTTGTCAAGGCCCCTCTGTGTAGTGTGGTCCTAACTCTAATCTATGAGAGACTCCATCTTGGAGCATGTATAGGATATGATAAATTGGATGCAGGTATGCCAGGAGGCAGCCCAGTCCACCTCCTGCTTTTGCAGGCTATCCGGGAAATTTTTGTGTTTGTACTGTATAAAGCCCTTCCATGTGCACCTTACTTTAAAAGCTAGTTCTAAATATGCGGTTGCCAGTTGCTTCACTTGTTAAATTGCATATGGGCCCCATTCACCTAACACAATAAAACATCTACTACTTTGCTTTTCCCTAATCTATTTCATAACAAAACAAATTCATGTACAATATAAGGATCAGCTCTGCCATTCTTAGTACAGTAGGAGAGCGGTCAGTAGACTGGCTGGCTGGATGGCGAGGGAGGTATGCATAGGACAGGTGGACTCACATATCTGCTCCATAACAGCTGGTCATGTTAAGTTGTGATAGGCTGGGAGCAGGCAGTGTTTAAAGTGGATCCTGATTGGATAGAGAATTAGCTGAGGACAGACAGTTGGGAGGGTGCTGATAATTCCATGTCTATTAGACTTCTTTCAGCTGAGGGATGAACTGTCTGTGATATGATTTTTAGTTAAGATTGGGCATTTTTACCTGCACAAGATTTTGGTGAAAATCTTTCGATTTTTGTGCTATTCTGCTATTTTAACTAAATGCACTGGAGTAAAAAGGAAAGGTAACATTTCTTACATTTGCACACATGATAAAATCTGAGTTTTTGGCTAGAAAACAGCTTCAGACCCCCAAACAATTATATATTTTCTGAAAGCAGAGGCCCTGTAGAATAAAAAGTTGCTTGTTGCAATTTTGTATGTTGCACGATATTTGCGCAAATGTTTATTAAACCAGTATCTTTAGGATAAAATACACTAAAATGAAATTTGGTGCACAGAAACAGAATATAATACCCAATTTTTTGGTAAAATATAAAAGATGGGGTGATGCCGGGTAAATAGATACCAAACATTTCAAGCCTTAAAATTGCATGCCTCCGTGAAACCACAAAAAAAATACAATAACCAAAATTTCTTAAACGCTTTTACGACTCATCAGTTTAGTGCTATCAGTGATTGATGAGTGTAGAATTTTTGCTCTCAATCTGATGCTTGCGATGATATGTAACATGTGTGGTACAATTTTCGTTTTTGCATGTAGGAGCATCCGACACGTGATCCGACATGTGTTTGCGTTGTATGTGCGTGGGTGGCGGGGGACTTTCAAATTTTTTGGGGGATTTTTTATTTTTTTTGTATTTGTTACTTTGATTTTGTAATTTTTTTTTACACTCAACTTTATTGCTATCACATAAGGGGCTAACAAGCCCCCTATGTATTAGCAAATATAATTTGACAGGTCCTCGTTATGGAGACATCAGAGGTCTTTCAGACCCCTAATGTCACCTAGGGACCCCAAAGAAGCTGATGAAGCAGAGATCTGCTTTACCAGCTTCTTCTTCTGGCTTTGGGAGCTAGATAATGTGCACAGTGACACTGGAAAAGATGTAATACACAACATGTCCGGGTCAAGTGATCGGAGGAGAGATCAGTGGCTTCCATCAGGGGAGACCAACCACAACGGTCCTGGGCTCACACGGGGGACAGCTGAGCCCGGGAAGCCGACGGCGGGGATGGCGGTGGTGGGGGGGGGGGCACGGCACCGCATTGTACAAGCAACTTGAAGCCTGCACAGATATCAGATCACTTGTATTTAAACAGCAATCGTCTGCTGTTTAAAACAGTACCAAGAACACGGCTGCAGCAGCAACTATGCTCTTGGTATAACCACTTCCAGCAGATGACGTGTATTTACGTGAACCCGCTGGAAGTGGTTAAAAGTCCAGTGGGCTTTAAATGGCTACTGAAAGTTACAGAAGCTTCTTTCAACTATTATGGCTCTTTTTGTGCTAAAAGTGTCCCCTCATTAGTCTGAGTAGTTTACAAAAAAATAAAAACACTAAATGAAATAAACTAAATACACTAAACTACCCACAACTCCCCCCCCCTTTGAATTAAGCTAAACAAGTAAATGTTTTTGTTTTTTTCAAGAAAGTGTCACCTTAGCAGCGAGCGAGTCTGAAGGTTTCTGCCTCAAAACCTTTTTTGCAAATGGCGAGATCAATTTTTCAGTGAAATCTATTTTTTGCTTATTTTCATGCTCCTACTGGAATTTCAGTCTTTTTAAGTTTAAAAAAAAAAAAAATGATTTTACAAGTACGTCAATTGTTTTTTTTTTACGGTTTCAACATATTTTATTGTTCAGAACAAAACCAACCTAAATCTACATTGTGTTGGGCAACTATGTTTTGCCCTTTTGTCATTTTCAGTGGAAGGTTAACTAGCATCTGACTAATTTGGCATTACACAATAAGCTTTGCTGGAACAGGGAATGATTTAAGTTGGAAAATATGAATTCTGTAAAGTGCTGCATAGCACAATATCAGAATTTAAATAGAGGAATAACTGTAAAAAATATACTGTACCTATAAACAAGATGCAAAATGTGATGATAGTGATGTTGTAATTGAATTGTAAAGCGGGAAAATTAGTGTATTGCATATTTTTTGATAGTCCTGAATATACACATGAAAAATCATACAATTCATGAATTATGATGGCTTGTATTCCTGAATTATGCAATGCTCTGCAGTTCAGACAGAACTGTGTGCAAATAATCAAACAAACTAAAAAATAGCAAATCCGTGATTCTTCGGATTTAACCCTTACTGTAATAGTAAGTATTTGCTGTACTGAAATTCTTGGAGATATTTTTACTTGATGGAGGGTTATGTAATTTGTAATATATTCAGGGGCATCACTAGCCTCTTTGCCACCTGATTTGGCATTGTGCGGGAAGGAGAAATGGTGTTGAGTGTTCGTGGTGCACGCTAAGGGTGGAGGGGGGCTCTGACTCAGGCCCTGGCTGGCATCCCGTCGGTTGCCAGGAGCTGAGTGGAACACCGGCCAGAGCGTTTTAAGTTGCTAAGAGCTGGGTGGGGGGATGTATATGGTCTTTACACATCTTCCCGTCTGGATCTTAGCAACCTAAGACACTCTGGCCAGAAAGGGGGCAGCACAAACATTATGCAGCATAGTGGCCATGACCAAAACAGGGGATTATAGGGACGGCCCTAAATATATTTATTGTGCACATGAAGTAACTATGGTAGTCCTTAGTAAATGAGAAAAGCTTGATTAAGTTAAGATTCTTATTACAATTATTTGATGCAGGATTGAATATTTATATACTATGTTTGCATCAGAGACACATTAAAGTAGAATGGGGCCCTAGGCAAGGTAACAGCTTTGTCACCTCTTCCCTCGCATCCCTTGAATTAGCATTTATAAAGATTGTAATAGAAGAACAAAAAAACAAGCTGCTTCATTTGCAATGTATGTACTGTCTTGGTCCCATTATACACCAACTGCCTACAGGCGCATCCACCCTTTATAAGGTGACAAGCAGCGAACCAGGCTCTGGCCAATTAAGCTACCCACCTGGTTCACTGAAGGAGCAGAAAGATTATGACTAGACCCCCTGGACATCGACTGGGCTGTAGGCTTATGCAATGTAGGCCTAGGTCGCCTTGTGAATGATCTGGCTCTGGTTTGTTGCCCCCCAAATATAGTTCTTTGAATGTACAGTTTTGTGTATTGATGCCAACCTGTTCAAACATTACTTCTGTCACACGTGAGTGTAAAGCACTAATACACAAAATAGCAAAAATAGCATCCATTTCTAGGCAGTGTGATACAGCAATGTAAGCTTAAATCTTTTACTTGTCCATAATTTTCTGTAAAGAAAGGAGTATATATATACAGTATATCTCAAGGTGAAATGTGACATTTAATGTGTAGGGATGTACCCCTAACACCCCCTGGATTAGTGCACTGTATTTTTCGGTTCTTAGGTGCTGAATTTATTTTCACCAGCAGGGTGTGCTCATGGGTCACTTATGTTGTCTGGAGTTACATCATATCTGGCTGTAGTTTTGTGATAACCCATTAATTGTAGAGAGTGTCATTAGTGGGAGGGGTTGGCTATAACAAAACCCTTGGGCATGCTATGTTCTGGGTTGGGAGTTGCTGCTCAAAGTGCTGGGCTTTTGCCCATGCTTGAGGGCTTAGGCCCTCAAGGCCTATCCTCAAGGCCTACTATATGCTCCCAGACTTCACTAAGTACTGGAATAGGACCTAACCCATGCTTATTGGATCCATGGGGCCAATGGAGTACCACCCAAACCTCCACTGGTCCAAGCTGCAGTCAAGACCTGAAACAGAGGGAATGGATTCACTTCTAATCTACTATGAGAGAGGACCTTGACCTTCCATACAGGGACTGTCAGGAAGAGATATGCAAGGATTTATTACTATTTTTGGGTTTCCTTTCTTTAGTTCTACTATTCTAAATAAATATTCAAAAAAGGCATCCAAGGACTTGATCTGTTTCATCACTGCAAGAGAACCTGGAACTATGAGTAACATGCCTGGGGACAAGATAATTCTCATCTGAGGGTCCCACTTACTATATACAAGGCCCAGTTGGGTGGAGGCACTTTAAAAAAGTCCTATTCTCCCACTTTGGCTCAGGATTCTATTTACCTATAGGTGGGCAGCGGTAGCTGTATGGAGGTAGCTGAAACAGGGCTACACATGGAATGAGGCCAGGGTAAACTAGAAAGCTCCAGGGAGAAATAATAATAACACTAAAGGGATATGCAGAAATCTGCTATAATGTTTTAATTTGCATACATTGGAAAAAAAGAACAAAAAGATATTGTTGCAACACTTTGATGCTGCGAATCATCTTAAAATATGGATTTATTCTGGATATTCAACACTGGAAGACAGGTCTGGTTGTTTTATAGTGTTTGTCATTATGTTGGACATTTGTTGGTACCATAAGCTTGCAAAAAGCAAAGTAGTTAAATGTCACTGTATGAGCGGCATCCTTTTAAAACATGAATAATTAAATTGCCAAGATGCTTTATCTTTCCTTAACAGCAGCTGTTTACAGTCATGCTCCTCTTGACTACCTACGCCTTATAAAAAGGAGGAATATATAAAATGGTAAAAATGTTGGGACCATAGCATGGAGACAGCAACCCTCACTTATGCACTGCAATGGCCATTTCACACCAAGTGAAGCCATCTGGAAAAACTAGAGTTAAAAAGATTAACTCTATCAACAGATCTGTTGTGTGAGGATAACATGGGCTGCAGATATTAGAGCCACTGCATTAAAGTCAACCATAAGTTAAGCTTTCATTCTTTGATTTTCTGATCATTTATCTTAAAGATTAATCACATGCCTTTTCTAAAGCTTCTCTCTCTCTACTTGGTTACCATATCTAGACTGTTACATATGATTTATTGATAATTCATACATTTGCAATAGAAGATAGACTAAAAAGAATAGCAGGAAAATTAGTTTCATTCATGTTCTAAAAAATCAATAATCAGCATTTTATATTACATTTATCAAAGAAAATCCCATATTTAAATATGCTAGCAAGTTGCAATGCTTATATAAAGCAGACAGTACATTTCAATCTGATGTGTGTGTAGCTAGAGCCTTGTGGCAATAAAGTACAAAACTAAAAGATGGACACAATAAAAATAATTGCTTGTCATTAAATTCTCAGGTCACAAAAGACCAATACAGAAAATAAAGGTAGCAAGATCCTTGTTTTCTCTACCTCTTGTCATTGTTTTGAAAGCCGGCACAGTGTCTTAAATTAGATTTGATTTTTATGCTGAAATTAAATTCTAGGTATCAATGGAGTGATTTGGGCGGAATTGATTTTGCAGTGAAATACCAATTTCATCATCAATGAAATTTTGTCGAAGCAGAAATGTCTTGGTTACTAAACTGCTTGATATTTGCTTACAAAAAAGATCAAGATCAACTCTTTTTTTTCTTACGTAGGAGGTGAGTTTAGGGTAGTTTAGTTTATTTAGGATAGTGTGCGTATTTGTTTTTTTCCCCATTTTATGCATATTTGAGCCTTATTTAATTTCATTTTATTAACTTTTTCTTTACTGTCTTTGTTTTTCTGTATGTGAAAAAAGTAAAATAATAAGGCAAATAACAGACCAGGATAGTTACAAGGAGCTTTTATAACCTGCAGGAGCCATTTCAAGCCAATTGCACTCTTAAAAACCACCATAATTTCACTTTTTCCAAGGATTCAAGTGCATTTCACTCAAATGGGGAAATTAAGTTAAAATCTCCCAATTTAAATGAGAGTGTTCAATTTTGCTGATCCTTCAGGAATTCCTACTGGTAGTAATGAGAGAATCTGGCTGGGTTCGATTCGCAGGGGTTTTGTCGAATCTTGCTTGAAATTTGTAAAGCCCAAACATAGCAGCAAACCTCATTGAAGTCTATGGGCAATGACTCTTGATACAAAATTCTGGCCATTCTGGAGTTGGGGGACTACCATGGGCAACATTAAAAAAACAAAGATTAAAAAAAACCCCCTTACATAGAGGAGAGAGTAATCTAAATGTAACTTTAAAGCCTATTTCCATGTTTGCAGCCAAATTGGGATAACACTTTTTTAAAATTTGTTACATATTTCTCATTTACATAGCATAACATAAACAAATTAAATTGCTTTTGCACAGAACATGCTAAAATTCTGAAATAAAAGTTATACTGAATTTCCATCTGAAATGCAAGGGGGAGGGGAAAATAATGTTAACATAATTCGCCCTGTCTGTACTGTGCTAGCAAATCTCATTATTGTATATCAGTTATTGTGTAAAACTTACCGGAATTACATTATGACATCCATGAACATCCACTGTAACCACTTCAAACATGGTTACAGAGTATGCTCATGTATGTAATATATATCCAATAATCACACTAGCACCATAGACAATAAGGTCACACTACACCACATCCCAAATTTCATATGTAGAAAACAAATGCTTTGACTACAAAGCAGCCCTTGTACAGGGATTTTTAAGGTGTAGTAAGTACCATGTACATCAATAAATACAAAAATATTAGGATATATACATTTTATTTCAAACAATTTAAAAATCCATCCTAAAATCAGCATTTAAAAAGTTCCCCAACATTAGTGATTGGCTGCACACATCTGAGTTCAGTTCTAACAAGAACTTTAGACCAGGGAAAAAGTTCTTACAAGAACTTAGAACTCAATGAAAGTCTATGGGACCAGAACTTGTAAAATCAAATGAACCCATTTTAAAGGCTTACATGCAAGTTATTGGCCATAAAAAGGGTATGGGGATTTTGGTACTGCCCTGGGGGACAAGTATCAATGCAAAAAACACTGTAAAAAATACAGTTTTTAACAGAGCAGTAATTTTAACATTGCTTAAAGTGAAAACAATAGACATGAAAAATTCCTTTAAATATCATGCCTGGGGGTCCCCTTACACCTTAAACAACCTGTAAAGTGGCACTTTTTTTGTGTTTGATTGTTGTGCATTGATTGATGCACATGATACTTACTACACCTTAAAAATCCCTGTGCAAGGGCTGCTTTGTAGTCAAAGCATTTGTTTTCTATATATTATATACATGTAATTCCTGTAAGTTTTACACAGTTAATTTAAATTATATGTTGTGAATATGCAATAATTGTAAATTATATTTATGGAATAGTATAGCCCTCTATGGAGGATGCGGCACCGACTGTGAAACACACTGAAAAAGCAAGCAATAGTACCTTCTCACCTAACCCTTGCTCATGTTTGGTTTATGATTTAACAGTACTACTATGCATTTTAGGAAGAACTGTATGGGCTTCCAGTAGAAATAAGAAATGTAAAAATGAGAAGGAGGTTATGGGAAGGTTTTGCTACATTATGAAATGACTTTATGAATAAAAATGTTAATGTTTGTATATCAATTGAATCTATGTCAATCTTGTCATCATGTGAATAAAGACTCTTTTCAATGGGGGCTTGTTTCTAATGTATATGGTTTGCTGATTATTTATGTATTATTTTGTTTCTAAATGTATATGTGCCATTGACATTATATTTATTGCAGGTAGTATACAAATATTGATTAAATATTGATACATTTATGGTAATTAGTAATTTATATGTCATACATATTTGCATATATTTGCATGGGATTATTAATTAAACTAGATGCTTCTGATGTGAAAGGGGCTCCTGATGGGAATAGGGAACTCTGATGTGAAAGAGAGGGACTTTGGTGTGAAAGAGGGGGGTCTGATGTGAAAGAGGGGGGCTCTGATAGGAAATATTGGGACTCAGATGTGAAAGGAGGGAAGTCTGATGTGAAGGGCACCTAGGGTGAAAGGATGTGAAGGGGGCTCCTAATGTAAAAGCTGGCTCCTACTGTGAAGGCAGGCTCCTGAATTCAAGTAGGGACCTTGATATGAAAGGTGAAACCCACTTTTTTTTTGTGTGTGTCCACTAAAATTATTTACATTTTAGAATGGTGTGCCTTACTATTTTGCATACTTTTATAGAATTCCGGGTCTGAAAAAAGGTTGAGAACTGCTGGCCTAGAGCATGAAAAAGTGTGACTACCTTCTTTACTGTATGTAATGTCAATATTGGCAGTTTAACTTAACTCATGTTTGGAAAAACTATACATACTGTATTTGTGTGCATGGCATGCCAGTCTAAAGCTGTAACATTGCTTCCAGCATTAAAATATGCAGAAAGTAACATAGGGTACAAATGTTACAGTTTTTGTCCTTTACCCTCCTTCAATATACAATAAGGGAGATTTGGCTTAAGTGCCAAAGTACCCTGAGAGCTACTGTCTGAGCATTTTATATTCATTGCATCTCCGTAACAGCTTCCATTTAGATAATACGTTTTCACAAGTGGGTGTAAGATACCGAATGCATTTCATTGCTGATCTTGCTTTACCTCTAATCAAATGAGTACATCACCATGAAATTAAATGGGAGAATTCAGGGTACGTTTCTGGAATATTATTTTAGCTTTGATCCTAAACATAGCTTTTTAAGTAATACGCAGAAGAAGTATTTCTCAAAATGTTAATTTGTAAAAAATAGATAGATAGATTACACATTTGCTTATTTCTCATACTAATATTTAACTTATTAAAATTACCCAAGACATAACCATTTTTAGTAATTGAAATATTTAATATTAATGACTTTAAATTGTTCCAATTCAATTCTGTGGTAATTCTTTATAAAAGTAAAAGTAAAGTAAAGGCACACTGTTTAAAATATCTATGGATAACAGAATTTCTAAATCTTTGCATTTACTACCCATTTTTATTCCCCCTTACTTTATGGCAGCTCATTGAACATGAGCATGCGTTAGTCACAGTTAATGATTCCTTGTTTACCTCAGTCCTTTTAGGGCTCATTCACACAATATGCAGCGACCTGGGTTTTGAGGATGTTCCAGTGTTTAAAGCCCATAGTACTAGGTCAGTGTTACCTGCGTTATTCTGTTATTAGCGTTATCAGCGTTATGACCTAATGAGACAAGACGTTGCAATCTCTGGACAATCATGTATACCTGACATCCCAAGGCCAGGCCTGATTGACTCAGCAATCCAGCCTTGGAATCAGGGAAATTCTTCCTTCCAATTACTTGAAAGGTTCTGAGGGTGGAAGAAGGAGTTCTCAGGGAGGAGCCATAGACATCTTGTCACCTTATCGGTGCAGGGGACTTGGTCACTGGAGGTATCTCATCTACCAATCAACATTCAGACAAGAGATTCAGTTGTCCCTTCAACACTGGACCACTCAACTGCATATTTAAGAGAATCAGAACAGATCCGGTTTTTGGCAGAATGTAACATTCCAGCCTCATGTGCTGGCCACATCTCAGGCATGGACAGCTGGCAGGCCGACTTTCTCAACTGTCAACGCCTGGATCCAGGGGAATGGTCTCTTCACCCAGATTTAAAACCACTATCCCAGATGGGGACATTGAATGTGGACCGCCTGTCTTTCTTTTTGGCTGTGGCAGTGAATACTCTAGTTGCTTTGTGGTATTAGTTGAACCTGATATACACCTTTCCTCCATCTGCTCCTTATGACTGAGATGGAAGGTGGTCTGGTAAATCTTATTGCATTGAACTGACCTAAATGTGGTACTCAAACCTCCTCAGGCTCCTGGCAGACACCCCATGGGCTCTCCCAGATTGTCAAGATATTTTGTTCCAAGGACCGTTTTACCACCACCATGATTCCTGACATCAACAGCATGGCTGTTGAAGCCCAGGTCCTAAGAAATATGGGCCTCTCTAATTTGGTCATTCCTATGCTGCTTAAAGCTAGAAAATCCACATCCTGCAAGGTCTACTTTTGCTAGGCATACTATACTTGGTGCAAAGCAAGAAAACTTCCTCCCAGGAAAGACACCATGGGATGCATCCTGACCTTTCTCCAGTCTGGTCTGGATCAACATCTAGCTATGAGTACCATTAACCACTTGCCGTCCATGGCCATTCCTGAACGGCCGGACGGGAGCCTTATAGGAGTGGGAGGGCGTCTTAAGAGGTCCTGCCCCTCCCCTGCTCGTGTGCGGCGCTCAGCGCGCAGACGAGTGGGGAAATTGGCAATGGCTGTTTACATTCAAGCGATCAGGTATCTCTAGAGACGCCTGATCGCTTGTTGTAGCTGCAGGTGTGCGCCCCCCCCCCCGTACCGCCGTGGCCTGGCCACGAAAGGGGTTTAACACCCTGGTCTTCAAGTGGTTAAAGGACAGATCTCAGCTCTGGTTATTCTATTTCATAGACTACTTGCCTCTCATTCCATAGTTTGTACCAGGAGTAGCTGAAATAGTTCCATCTGTGCAAGTATATGTGTCTCAATTGGATTAAAGTCTGGTCCTGATACTTCCTGCCTAGGGAGGCAAGAAGTATCAGGTGTCACTCGGGTGTTTTATTTAATCTAATAAAAGTGTTATGCATATCAGCTTTGAAATGTCACCCACTATTTAAATTCAATTGAACAACCTTTAATTCAGTCAGCTTTTCTTACAAGATACTGGTGTATACTTGTGAGCATCACCTTCCCTGGTCTTGTAACATTTTTACTCATTAAATTTCACTTATTCTTCTTTGACATTTTGAAATGCAGATTACAAAAGGGTAAACTTTAAATCTTGCTTTGCTTACTCTAGTATTTCAGCTACAGCTGGGACAGTGTGTATCCAACATCATCATGCATTTAAGTGTATTTTTGAACTTTTTTTATGACGTTGTTTTAAGTGCAATGAATTGTGCAATCTATATGCTTTTTATTTGTGTTTGTGGCTGAACCCTCTTCCTCATCCTGATTTGCTCTGAGAAGGGGGGTTCAGCCCCGGAAACACTTTAGTCATAGGGCTCAGTGTGATATGTGATCAGCTTCTTTGAAGCTGGACATCTACTCACAATTCAGCCCACTGTGACAAATGTGGATTTATGGTTACATCAGCCGCTTTGTAACTTCTGATGTGGATACAGTTTCAAGGCTTTTTCTTCACAAGTTTTGTGAGTATGATATAGTCGCTTGTCTTTTATTAATAAAGTGCCACTATACAAGGGAAGGCGCTCTTTGTTTGTTTTTTGATAAGGTAAATATTACTTACAAATATTTTATATTTATCACTTGTAGACAACATGTGGAGTTTAAACACTCCATATGTTTGTTATGTGTTGCTATTCACACAGCATATCTAAAAAAAGTTAAAAACTTACCTTTTAGATATTTCTTTGGCGAAGGTCTTTGTGCAGATTCCAAGATACATTGAGCAGTTAGAAAGTGAAAGTAGAGGGTCAAACTGAGGATCAGACTGAGCTTCTCATTACCATACAATGCTTCTACATCTTTAACCCTTTGTTAGGATAGGCAGTGTTCAAATCTAGTCTACTACTGATAATGTGATCTGACAGCACAGTACAGACAGGGTTAATTCAAATAAACATAACTTTCCACAGCCCCCTCCTTAACATTTCATAGAGGGAAAGCTAGGTAGGATCTTTAAGCAAGTAGAAAGCTTTAAAAAAATGCAAGTAGCAATTTGTTGATATTTTTTTTCAAAGTTATGCAATGTGAATGGGAACACGTAGCTGCAAAGGGGCAATACACTTTAAGGTTACTGTCCCCTTTTCATCAGGGTAACTTTACTACTTTACTGTGAATGGATTGTGTTGTGAAAACAGTAGATCTCACTAGCAGGAGCTCATATTACACACACAGCACAAGTCAGAGAAAAGACAACTCCCTTCCCCTCTGCTGTGCAAATATGGCCTGTCTGGATTTTAAGGTTATATTGATATGGTCAAAAAGTGAGCAGCTAGTGTTTGGCTTTCTCCTTTAAAAGCTCAGAATGCTCTGCAAAATCAATGGGTGCACCCTGTGTTAAATGTTTATTTGTAAAATATAAATGTTATAGAAATAAAAACATATATTAGTTTTTTCTCTTCTTTCACAGAGCAGCTTCACAAATACAAATAAATGCAAGTGACATGAATACTTGAAACACATTAAAATAAGTTAATTCTTAGTTTGTGCAGAGTAGTCTGATAGTAGTCTGATGTTAAAACCTGTTGCCAACCAGGGGTCATTTTAAGCAGCTGTTTGGGTTAAAAGAGAACTATAATGGTTTTTTGTCACTATTTTTTTTAAAGTTTACAAGTTCACAAAGTAAAGTTGTTTATAGAACAATCCCTGGGGAGAAACTGAAGAAAGATGTTGTGGCTTGTACTACTAGTTCAATCATATTATGAATATTTAATGAAAATAGCCTCAGTTCATGAAATATATATAGATACAGTATTATCTGTTCTTGCTTCTTGAGCAGTAATTATGCCTGGCGAGGTTTGGTAATATTGTAAACAGAGATGCTTGTCCTTATGCTGGCAGATTGTCATAAAAAAAACTCATCTGCAATGCAAATCAGAGAACACCATCAATGAAATGGCTGCTATTGTAACTTCAAATATATAAAAGGGACCTGCAAGGAATCTTAATTTGAAATGTCAGATCATTTACTCATGAAAGTAGAGCTCAGTTTCGTCATCAGTATACTACACAGCGAATGTATCCATAAACGTAGGCTCTGCTTTCAGGGCCACTTTTAGTGTTATTAACTACAATAGAATGTAAACAAGTTAATCTGCGCTTCTGGAGGGGGGTGATAATAAAGGAATAAATGAATTAAAATTAAATATGTGAATAAATTGTGAAAGAATAATTAAAACCCGAAGCTGCTCTGAAGAGGGATGAATCCTAATATGATCGAAAAAAGCAAAGCGCTAGGGGAAAAAATGTGCAAAGGAGCGAAGGGTAGGTGTTCGGGCAAAAACCGATTTGTAAACCTGTTAGGTGTATAGCTGTGTAAAAACCAAACTAGAACACTATAAATAAATAGAGAGGCTCCAACCGTATAAGTTATACAATTAAAATCAAAAAGTCAAGTCCAATAGATTATATAGTTAATAAGTGCTAATAAACATCAAAAAATCAAAAAACGTGTCCAAATAGGTAAAATAATCCGGTGAACGGTGAACTCCGTGTGAAAGAATGCAAATATACAAAGATAGCAAAGTGCTTGAAGATGATCCGAACAGCCCCTCTCGGGTGGGTACTCACCAAAGGGAAGTTGAAAGAAAGCTCGTAGCGAGTGGTGGCGTGGTTAGACTTGAGCATAGAAGACTTCTCTGCGAGTCCCGGCTGCCGAAACACTTGATTTTCCCCTCTATGCCGCTGGCTGCATCTCAGGGATGAGGAGTCCAATCCTTTCGGATGGAGTGTTACCAAAGTGCTTTGCCGTATGTCCCGCAGATTTTTAAAGATGAACAAAAGAGAGAACCTTCATAGCGTAATATATAAAGCCTTAAAAAGTTTTTTTATTCAAGAAATAGGCTTACAAGGCAAAAAGGCAAAAAGAATTTTCGGCCAGCTAAAATCAGCACAAAAACCAGCATAAAACCTCATGTCTGTAAACTCAGCATCTACTATCCTCGACGCGTTTCGTCATGTGACTTCCTCAGAAGTGGTTTACAAATCGTTTTTTGCCCGAACACCTACCCTTCGCTCCTTTGCAAATTTTTTCCCCTAGCGCTTTGCTTTTTTCGATCATTAACTACAATAGACCTGTCCATGGGGTGTAAGAGACTAATTGGTAGCATTTTCCTTGAAGTTTATAAATTGCAAAAATTATATATACACTGCTTTGGAAAGTTGCTAAAGGATTTTTAATTCTGTGCAATCAATTTTTATCATTCAGGCATCCCTACCAGTCTGCCCAACCAGTTTCTTGACCTCCACTGCAGCAGGAGCACACTTGTCAAAATACAACCCCAACCTGAGCATTGCTGATTGGGCAACAGCAGCAGCACACTGATGAGGTCAGCATTTTTTCTCACTGTGCTGTCTCCTTCTCTTGGCGTGTTTACTGTTAACACATGTATAGTGCAGTATAGTTGATTGCTCCTACTGCTGGCCCCCCTTATCTCCCGTGCCTGAGTGCTGCTGTCCAGGAGAGTACAGGAGGCTGATATCAAGACAGATGCTTATACAAAGTATGAGTTGCATTTTAAAAATAAATTTAAAGGGTACATTGTATGAAAGTGGAAGTTACTCTTATCCTTTAGACCCCCACAGTGCTAGAGCAGCTTCTCGTAAGGTTTGGGATCCTCAGCCTTGCTAGGATCTAGCTGAAAAGGCCACGCTGTTACTTCATTTAGGCACTGCAGTATATAATACAAGCATATTTTTCCCTTTGTTAAAGTGCATAGTTTTACAAACCTGCATTTTTACATAGGTGGTGGGGGGTCTAGACCATCAACAGACCTTGCATTTACATGCAGGGCTTGCTTTCATCGTTTTTTTAATACCTGCATGAATTGGTTTATTTTATATCTGCCTGGAGTTCAGCTTTAAATATATCTGCAAGCGTCCATTTTTCCCCAATGTGTTCCCTGTCTCAAAGCAGAAATGCATCATGGGAGGCAGGGAGAAGGCCGCCAAAGTGCACACAGCTGATATTACTGAGGAACATTATAAATAATGCATAATGAGTTGTGAAGGATTACTAAAAGACATAATTAACAAACTTGATAACTAAATGGCATCAATAATAGCGTAAGCACAGAATGCTACAGGAACTGGTGTTAACTAATGTGGAATCTGTGTAACGATCTCCTGGGCTGAGTATTGGAAGTAAGTCCAATGTGGATGCTTTTTATAGTTGAAATGTTACATTTAGATTGCTAGGTTATAGCGAAACTCCAGACAGAAAGGTTTTTGTGACTTTGGTGGTATGTAAGAAAAGTTGCCGCTAATGATTATTTTTATCTCACTGCTCGGTAGTGTGAAATCATAATATATTGATGCAGGAAAGGCATTCTGTGAACCGTTCTAAAAATACAAGGTGTTCTATGAATACACAAGGGGAGCAGGAGATGTATAAACAATACTATTGTAAGCTGCAGCTCTCATAGCTTCGGTGGGATGATAGCTGTATCCTCAGGGCAAGTATAATTTTTACACCACAGAACAGTGATCTGGATGTAAGATGCAGATACTTTCTGGTAACCTTTTTTTTTTTACATCCAACAAGTCACAAAAACCTCTCTGTCTGGAGTTTTGCTTTAAGACAAATGTATCTCAAGCATTCTATAATTCTTTAGGCTAGTGTTGATGGATATTTGTTTGCTTCAGACCAGCATTCCTCCTCATACTGGACTATGTGAATGGAAAAGCAGTGTAAAGTAGTATTAAACTCTAAAACATTTTTTTTAATAATACATCTAGATAAAACAAATATACATTTCCCAGCATAATTTTTCCATATTTTTTACAAAGCACTTACAGTCATCATGTTTCCGAACAGCTATCTCCAACTCTTTCAGCTCAGCTTCCCTGAACCTCCTGTCCAGTACAAGATCACCATAAAAACACAGTCTCCAGCAACTGTTTATCTACTAGCTTGAGAGAGGGGAGCGGGGGGGCGGGGGGGGCGGTTTAGCTTGATTTCCTGCGTCTGTGTTTGTAGAGAAAGATTTAAATTAAATAAGGGGGGGGGATGCTCGCAGTGACCACGGATGTTGCCGCCAAACAGTACAAAATAAACGGATGTCACCAGAACACCAATAGTGTTGAAGTCCAAAGTATTCGTTTATTGGAACATCATGTCGCCAGAACTAGCGCTTTCGGGGCCAAGCAGGGTCCCCTTCATCAGATTCAGCCTTACTAACACACACGCCTTGTGTGCGTTAGTAAGGCGTGTTTGAACAGACACACACATGCCTTACTAACACACACAGGGGTGGCTCCATAGAACTTGAGAAAGGAGCCACTCTAAAATAGGATATCAGGACCAGTGCTCAGGAGACCAGCTGATTATGTAGGGATCTAAAACATTTAATCAGGGAGCAGCATTCATTGTAAGTGATTTAATCAGCATTTGAAAAAGCTTCAAACCCTTTTGACTTTAATATCACTTTAAAGCAGATCAAATGCAGGTCAGAAGGAGGTAAACTGCAAGTCAACTGCCACTGAAATAAATTCTAAATCATCTTAGAAGCATCTCAACTGATGTCAAAAGCATGCTGCATTTGCCTATCAAAGCCAGTCAACATTGGTCCTTACTGGGTCACAGTTCAGTTAAAACTTGATGAGTTAAACTTGGATCACGTGAAATAACTGGATCTTGAAAAATCCTGCATTAAATGTTGCTGATTAGTGGTTTATTATTCATCAAATGAATGTCATGTTTATAAAGCTTCTCTAATGTAATATAGTATGAAACATTTAAATATAATATCCATTTGCTTCATCTTAGCAGTATACATATTATGGAGCCACCGCATTAAAGATGCTCCAACTTATAGCATCAGTACAGTGAGACTGATCCACCAGAAAGGGATTTGTTTGTTGGATAGGGAGCTAAAGAAGAAAGTAGTATAGACATTATCTGACATTCTATGTGATTTACAGTTTGGAATAATTCATCAGTAATAAATAGGACAACAATAAGAACTGTCAGATCTACTTTTGAATGCCCAAATAAAATAGAAAGTAATTAATGTAATTTGCTTTGAAGTTTGTTCAGAAGTGTTGATCATGTGAATTTACCAACCACTGTACAACAAAAGACTGCATAAATACATTTTACTGTACAGTGGATATCAAAATTTGAAATTTGAATTAAAGTTATGTTAATGCAACACCATATCAGTATATATGTGTGAATTTCCCTTCCTTTCCTTTTGCCTATTATTAGTGTTTTGTTGATTTTTCATTTTTACTAAAATTAATGTTGATGTATGGAGAAAGAGGGTATTAAAATAAAAATCCTCCCCAGGTGTCAAATACACTAGGTATACCGTACCACTACATGTCATACCTACAGCTCAGAAAAGTACTACACAGTTTAAAGGTTCAGTCTGGCCAGTGCTTCCACACTGTATAATTCTGCATGTTTATCTATAAATGCACAGCAGGTATGTTTTCCTTTCATGGCATAAAGGCTAGGGACATGGAAAACATTTTCTATAGTATCGCTTAAATGTCAAGGTGAAAGCTTTTGCTACATAGTTCTGCAGTCAATAGTATTTGTTCTGTTAATAATTTACTGTCCATTCATGGGAACTATTCCATATATTTCACCCACAATTTACTGGAACAGTTCATTGTACCACAAATACTAGAAACAATTTTGCTCTAGATTGTGTTTGCTTGAGGACTAAGAAATAGATAATGACTGTAGCTTTATGGAGGCTAAAAAATGAAAAATGAAAACACTTATTTCAAAATTCTATACAATTGACAAAATGCTACTTTTCATCAACCAGCCTTCATTCTGTTATAGCACTTTTGCTGGCACTATAAAATGCTGCTGCACCATATATATATAAGGTCAATAAAATTCAGGGATAATGGAAGTGATTTACTTCATATAAAAAAAAAACATACTATATTGAAAGTTCTAAGAACTGCCCATTCACACTGCAACCGCCAAATGACTCCTAAACAATATTACTTAGAATGCATTTTAATTGTTACAAACATCAATCTTCTGACTGTAGTCTCGGGTCTGCAGCATGCTCAAATGAATACAGATGAAAATGGACCCCCGTTTGATAGCTTTCTGTGGATTTGTCAGATTTAAAGAAGAATTGATGATAGACAACAGCTGGGGGCTAATCATAAATATGGGTTGGGTGTTGGTATTCTTTTTAATTGATTTAGTTTTAATTAGGGATGTCCCGATACCACTTTTTCAAGACCAAGTACAACTACAAGTACTTCCCCTCATGTACCTGCCAATACCAATTACAGATACTTTTCTTAAAAGGACAGGTGACATTTAAAAAACCCCCAATACAGACGAATGATTTTAGGCCACTTTCTTTATGATTATGAAGATTTAATTTAAATCTGTTTTAGAACAATACATTTTTTTTATTTTCTTAAAACACAGCTGCAGTGAAACTACAAATCCGATCATGCATCTGCCTCTGGGATCATTTAACCTATTCATGTTTTCAACCGCGATCGTGTGGGACCCCCTGGGCGGTATTGCGGTGAGAACCGTGCAATCTATCGGGCGCAAATGGAGTGCCATTGGAAAATAATGGCACTGCCAGCGCGATCGGCGGTGGTGTGTGATTCTGTGATCGCCCAGCCATCTGCTCGGTTTTGTGCGCGATGACCGGGCGGTCACGGATCGCACACAACACTGCCGATCTCGCTGGCAGTGCCATTATTTTCTAATGGTACCCCAGTCGTGCCAGGCAGATTGCGTGGTTTCCCGCCGCAATACCGCCCTGCCCGTGCGGTTGCACACGATCGCGGTTGAAAACACTGCACGTACAAGTACTTTTGAAAATGCCCTGTATCGGTCCCGATACCGATGCTTGTATCGGTATCGGGACATCCCTAGTTTTAATGATGGCAATTTGGGCACTCAGTATTTCAATATACATTGTAGCTTCTAATAATTATCTTCACTAACGAATCTTAAACAATAATTGCATTTTCAACTTACAGATATCTATATTTGCAAACTGTACTGTCTATAGAGCATTCAATGATAAGGCTTGTGTTGGAGAGGAGACACAGTTAGTTAACAATTTAAGTATTCATTATTTCCTTCACAGCTTTTACAATATTCTGAAAAGCCTCTGGGATTGATCAGCAGTTGTTACCTGTCAAGTAACCACACCCACAGCAACTCGCTATGCGGAGAAAAATCCTTGTTTGGTGGTGAAGGAATGAGGAGAGAGTTTTCTTTGGGGAGGTAACACAAGGCTGTGAAACAGTAATAACAGTCCGCATTACTGCTGACCATCACTAGAGGATGACTTACCCAGATTTAGATGGCTGGGCACACACATGCAGGAAAAAAACTTGCATACGGTCTGTCTGGTCTACTCAAAGGCCTCATTCACACAGCTAAGTGTCGGCCCGTACAGATCTGTGCGGGGTGCACAGCCGCATCGTGCCATTCCCGGGAAGGAAAGGTGCTGCATGTGATTGTATGCAGCAGCTTGTTCTTCTCTATGGGAGTACGCGGGGTGCGGGCGTCCATGCTCGGTCGCATACAGGAACCATCCTGTCTGCTTACGAGTACGGACACCCGCGCGGATGTGCAGCTCGGGTGAACGTACGGCCGCGTAATCCCACACGCAGCACTGTCCTTCCTGGGAATGGCCCGATATGGCCTTGCACGCAGCACGGATCTATGCGGGCCAACTCTAAGCTGTGTGAATGAGGCATAATGATTGTGGGGCAGCCTAGTGATTCCCCACACATTTCTGAGATTCTCCAAGCTATCCATCGAGCTAACACATCCTTCACACACCAGACACACAATATAGGATTACTTGCTACCACATGCAGTTTGTCATCTCACTAGTCTGCTAGGCAACCATATGCACACAGATTCTTGTCTAGCAGATACAATAGCTCCACACACTAACACTAATATGCATGCAAACAAATTAGCTGTCCCATTCTATGTTATCCAATTGCTACAATTTACGGAGAACTTTAGGGTGCAGCCTCACAATGCAATCTCACACAGATTTACAAGAAACTTTGACCCAAGCATACATAATACAACAGGGCAACAATCTCTCTAGGAGTATGAACTTTTAGATTAGTACACAGGATGTGTTTTATTGATTTTTTTATAATTTAATATTCCTAGGCATGCAACGTATTTAAATATGTATAAAAGTAAAAATGAGAAAAGCACAAGACAGAAAATGACAGAGATTTGGCTGTTTGCTATGAAATAAAAAGTTATAAAAACTGATATAAACTTTACTGTTTTGAGAAGCCTTGTTTTATCCTGTTGGCAGGGGCATAATGAAAAATTCAGCAATCTGCCTTGTTTGGATCAGGCTCCTGAAGGATGTGGGAAAGACTTTGGCCAATCACCAACCTATTGCTAATCACCTTCACCTGCTGTGAAGAGGGTTCTTGTCTCCTGAACTGCCCATAGGTTATATAGACTAGCCAGTTCTGATGGCTGGGTCAGGATAAAGATTTCTGACACCAATCCTGCTGATTTGTAGTCACACAGTCTGTGGAATTATTTTGATGGTTTGTAAGGTAACAGCTGATTACCTTTATCTACACCACAAGCCTGTCAAAATCTTGTTGACAGGTACAGGTTAGTTGCTCCATTGCCCAGGCCTGAGCTGTTTTTTCAAATTCTAAATCGGGAACATTTGTGTAACTATTGACGAATGAATAAAGAACATATTTGAATTAAGAATATATCATCTCACTTCTATAGTTAATTGAATTCCCTTTTATTTATGGAAAACACTGGAACACATGTTAAAACAGCACATATCAGAGAAGAGTGTGTTGCAGACTGTACCTTTATAGCACAAGTGCCTAGTTTAAAGTATGTCTAAACCCAAGAACAAAAAAGGAAATATATTGCAGCTCACCGGTCCTTATTATGGAGGTGGCTGCCTTCCTTTTCTTTTTTTCAACTGATAGTCCAAACAATGTTATCAGCCTCCCCAGTTCTCTTCTGTAGACTACAGAACACTTCCCGCCTTTTGTAATGAGTACTCCATGCTTAAAAACGAGCCTCTCTGATGGCTGGAAAGGTTGCTTTTTGATATGGAAATATTTTATGATTTAACTTGCTGCTGCCTGCTTGCACTTTAATAAAGAACTATATATACTTTGTGCAGATGGCTGGAAATACTGTCAGCACATGTAAGGACTGTTAAGCCACAATATATTACATTTTGGTTCTTGTGTGTAGCTATGCTTTATACGCAGGAATATAACTTGGTCTACTGTTTAGACCTTATCTTAGCTGAAATGCTGGGAAACTTTCTTCCATTCCTTACACCAACACTCTTATTCAGTAGTCCATATGCACCATGTGCCCTCTTTGGCATCATTGGTTCCCACCTTCTCCCCTGTTTCTGCCAACATCACGTTTAATTTCTGGTGGGCCTGATAAGCCCTTCTGATATTTGGATCGTAGAATGGGTCTATAAAAAAATAACATCCATTGTATCCTTGCTATATACTTTTCTGAAATTCTGAATATTTACCCCGTATAACCTTTTTTGTTGAACACATTAAAAATTTAATTTACCATCACACATCAAGATGGAAATTTGCTTATAGTTCCAGTTGTGAAATTAGCATATTTCAGGTTATACTGCAGACAGAACTGACTTAACTTTAATCACATTCTGCCTGAATTATTCAGATCAACAGCAGTCAAAAACATGAAAACTAAAGATTTCTTTCACTTTGAAATAAGCAATGCTAAGCTGGCAAATATTTGTCCTAGTTTCACTCTCACTGTTTCTTTTTGTATCTGTTTGTATCTATGGGGCCTAGTTATAAAAGGGGAAATTGATCACAGATTATGATTATACGCCCTTTTCTGCTGTTCTGTTTAAACTAATTATAAACTTCTGCTGCTGCTCACATTTGATGGGATTCTCCAGTTTGCATTCTCCTACCATGATGTTACAAATTCCAGATTTTACAAAAGAGATGTGTCCATCGGAATTGAAAATTATTCACTAGATAAGCATATTTGATAGACATTCACCGTACATTCAACGGCCATATGCCTTCAAGCCATCACAGACTCATACCACTATGAGGCACTTAGTCACTAATATTTACTTATTCCAACATCTGCTGCTGCTCACATTTGACGGGATTCTCCAATTTGCATTCTCTTACTATGATTTAACAAATCCTAGAATTTTCATATGACATGTGTCCATTGGAATTGAAAATGATTCACTAGATAAGCGCATTGTCACGGAGCGGGGCTTACAGGTATGAACTGGAATCAGGTATGTGGACCCTTTCTACTACACTAGCAGGGAAAGGGTCCAAGCAGTGTAAGCTGATGACTCACAGAGCTGAGGAACTAGCAGGGAACAGAGCAGAGGAACAGAATGAGGCAGTGGTAGACCGACTGGTAGTTCAAGGTACTAGGCAGTGTGCAGCAATGCTAGGTAGGTGGCATGGGGTCCCCCAGGATGTGGAATCTAAGGGCCAGCCGGTGTTCACTAGAGCTCCTGAGGGTGGAGATGGACTTGGCTGCGTGCTGACCCTCGGTCACAATCCCTAGGTTCTCCCAACTCACCTAGCAGCCAAGACTGGTTGACAAGGCAAGAGCCTGGAGGACTACAAGCAACAGCACGCCTGCAGAACCAGGGGTAAGAAGTCTGTATATACTTTTAGAACTACAAGTAACAGCTCAGCTGCAAGTCTGCAGCTGAACTGTGACACATATTTGATAGACATTCACTTGTAACACACACCTTTGTGCCGCGGAAGGGGGTCCCGAGGGCTGTCTGTGTTGCTGCCTGCAGCCCTGAGTCCAGCGCACCCGTCTCCTCCGTTCCCCGCCACTCTGTGATGTCCGCCATGTGGAGCCGCCATGTAGTGCGCACGCACGCACTGTGTGTTTCTTCTTAAAGGTACAGCACACAAATTTAAGGAAGAACCCCACCTCTAGAGATGACCGCACCCTGACGTCAGCAGGTACAAATACTAGTCTCATGCATCATTCTATGCTTGGTTATTACAGAGCTTGTCCCCGTATTGCCTAGCGTATAGTTGATTGTATTTACTGTGCACCGAACCTAGCTTTCTTCCTGACTACGAATCTTGCTTCCTGCCCCAGACCCCTGCTACTCTTCACGGATTACGTCTATGGATATTGATTTGGCTATGAAGTTCCGGACTGCTCCTACGATGGTCACCACCACATGAGAGACTATGCATTATCCAGGTTTCCAGGGGCACACTTATTAAAAGCACTAATGAAAAAACAAGAAACAATGATAAGGTGTTACCAAAGTGACCAATCAGACTGACTGACTGACCTCCTGACTAACTAAAAGGAAATGAACAAGAGCAGGGATAAATCACTATAGTACATTTGTATTATGGGATAGCATGATCTCATGGATATATGCATACGTAGTTAATGAAATCCCTGAACCTATCTAGCAAATTGTACATTGTTTTTCAGTGCTTACAGTGTAGTCCTGGATTGAAGTGTGCATTGAACATCCAAATAATTATACTTTTGTGCCTTCTGATTCTGCGCCGCCATCCCAGGGCCCTTTAGACCCCATAATCCAGTCCCTGCACCAAGGGACGCTGACCATAAGGCAGTGTTACTGCCGGACAGGCCGCCGACCAGCCGGGAGAGGCAGAACCCGGCTGGGAATACTCCACTCGATTTTTTTTTTTTTCAAATGCCCCAGCCCACTAGCTGGAGCGAGGACGAAAAAAGAACATAGGAGGTAAGGGGAGGCCACCTTTTATTCTCTAGTAGGGAGGTCCTACGGGGGGTCAAGAGGGCGGAGATGACCCACAGTAGGCTGACATGAGGAGGGCCAGGATATGCAGATATCCCATTGCACACCTAACTGGTATATCCCTTTTCACTTGGTGGGTGCTGTAGTGCAAAGCAGATGGCACCACCGAATATAGGATAGAGAGTAAGTCAGCAGCACACCAAAATCTTAATCATCAAAATGTCTTTGATGTTGGTTGATCATGAAATCAGAGGAAAAAAAGTGTCATCACATTGCCTGATGAAGAGACCTTGCATGATCCTAAAATGTTGCTTTTTCCCTGTGATTTCATGATTGCAGAAAATCATTTTTCTATTTTTGGACATATGGATGTCAAAGTGTACAATCCATAGCAAAACAGACTTCTTAAATTTACCATACTATGTACACTATAGTTTGTGGAACAATGCAAGTGCATAGTAAATATTATAAAACTGCCTTTAGTTTTCAGTGTACAATTCATTCTCCTGGTAGGGAATAAAAGACATTCCCTGGAATTCATAAAGAGTGTTGCAGACACCCTTTAGAATTGTGTTGTGCCTTTGCACAACAAATGTCAACAAATGGATGTACCTGTGAGATATAGGTATGGTGTTGCATACTCCAAAATGACATTGCACTTAAAGACATCCAGCTTTTGTAACTATGAAAAGGCATTAATAGTTAATGGATTTGTTGCAGCCTTAGCGACATATTAGAAAAGTGTTGCAAATAAGTACTTTGTAACTTTGTTGGCCGTGTTGGTATTAGCTATGAAACAGTTACAAGCCTTTTATGAATTTGCCACAAGAATTTTAAGTACAGCCATAACACCAGGGTTGTGTTGCAAAGCCTTCACTGAATATTATTTTCTCCAGTCTTTTTTTTACAGTACCCTAAAATATATGTATAATCTAATGACACCCTGGCATTTAGTGATGTGAAGTGGAGAGAACGGGTGTCACACCTGATAAAATTGAAGACATTTCAGAAATAGTGAGATCAGTAGTGCTATATGATCTGAGTGTTCTCTGAATTTATAAGCTCCAGTGAAAGTAAATCTCAAATGAAATCGCCTCTGATTTACTCTAAGAGTTGTCATTGTGTGCTTTTAAATCATCACAGAGTCTGCGTTATCGCTAAGACTTGTATCTGACAGAAAGGAGAGTGCATTGTTCCTCATTACACACATATATTATCTCATATAATAAATATATTTATGTTCACATATTAGTGTGTTCTGATAGTCTCAGCTGAGTTATAGGTGGAGCTGTAACAAAACATATCACTAAACATATGGAGTATTTTAAGTGAGCAAAGATTTCAAGTTATCATTCTTGTGCTTACATTAAATTATGGTAAATTATTTGCGAAGAATTGCGCATTTCTTCATGCTTGCTCTTTCGTTATTTTGCTATTAAATGAAATATACGGATTTGGAAAAAAAGTTATTATAGGGTGTTCTATATTTCATGGCAATAACTCTGCCCCTCTGCTTTACAGCTGTTGAGATGAGATATCCGCTGTGGTGTTACATGCAACTAGAAACTGCAGAGAATCTATTGTTCTCAAACAGACAGTCCCAGTTTAGTCGAACTTTAGTGACATAGCAGAAGTGTGTGGTACTGCTATACAGGAAGCAGTGCATACATACCTAACAAGGAAATAGGGAACTCTGTCACTGTCACTTACCTTCTTTTCTCCCCTATCTTACACAGCCTCAGACACTCTCTTGTTTTCACGTGGAATGTGACGCTGTCATTGCTTGACCATGGAGTCCATGTTGCTCCCCTGAGCTACCAAAACCTTTCTGTTCTGCTGCATCTCCACTGCACCGTGCAACATCCACTGCCTCAATGCATCTCTGCAACATCCTCAGACTTTACTGCATCTCCGCTGCACCCTGCAACATCTACAGCTCCTCTGCATCTCTGCAACATCCTCAAACTCTGCTATACCTACAGTCTCTGATGCACCTCTGCTGCTCTCGCAACCTCTGCCTTAGCTTATCACTACTTTTGTGAATCTCTAGCATAAAATATATTCACAATAATAGACTGGAGTTTTTATAAACAATGAATGGATTAAAGCCTGTCTCTCACTGAACTGTCTCATGTTTACTAATTGTATTGAAATTGTAGTCCATCACAGGAGTGAGCTTGGAGCAGTGGTTACTTTACATCACACACAGGGACCATAGAGAACAAAAGTAGCCACCCTCCAAAAGGAAGGACAGTGTCAGCACCAATTCAGAGATAGTTTGATGATCTACGGCTGAGCGATACACAAATAAGATACATTTTTGTTAATAGGTAAGGTGTTTGAATGTATTTTAAAGATTTAACTCCTGAGTTTAGTGTCACTTTAATTAAAATAGACCTAAGTTTAGAGTTTACATTTAGTTGGTGTAGTCCCTTGGTTCTTATGCATACTGCCCGATTCCTCTAGTGGGCAAACTACGGCCCTCTAGCTGTTGTGGAACTACAAATCCTATGAGGCATTGCAAGATCCTCACAGCTACAGGCATGACTCCCAGAGACAGATGCATGAAAGGATTTGTAGTTTCACCACAGCTGGAGGGCTGGAGTTAGCCCAACCCTGCTCAAGATTCTTATCCTTTAATTTACATATCTCTTCATGTAATATTCACACAACTTTCACCCAGGATTCATACATTTTCTAATTGTATGGCATTGGAAAATATGTGAATCCTGGGAGAACATTGTTTTATTCTTGTGTGAAAACATTTATAAATAGTCCAATTAATGAATCCTGTTTTTTAAAGATGTATTATATTTAGTTTTGTTTTTCACATTGATATTTCAATATTTTGTACTTAATATTTGTATTGTTGTTATAATGTATTGTTATCACCTTATTGATGAGAAAATGATTATATCTTTATGGTGCAGTTGTGTCAGACATGAAATTCAGATTTCTCATCCTCTCAGCCATGAAAGGCTCTTACCTTCATGTAATTTTTATATTTATATCCTTAGAATGAATGCTTTACTTCTTAGAAATTTAATTTTTGAAATTTACTAAATGCATTTGGGCTTTCTGAAAGCCTCACATTATCAGCAATCCTGCCTGTATTGTACCTTGTTCTGTGATGTTCACTACTTCCAATCCTTACAGTTGGTGAGAAATTCTCTTGATCTCTGAACTGGTATTGTGAATCCTCCTCAGTGTCTGATGTATAGTTCCTATTAATCTTATCCCTGTTAGCTGGATTCAGTGGATCTATGCGCTTGTGCCGGGACTCTTCTTCATCTTCTGTTGGAGTTGTGCTACTTTTAGATTCTGAGACCTGTGCCTGTGTTCTACGCTGGTGTGTGGATTCATTCTCTGAAATGCCTTGCTCATTAGTTTTAGGCTGTTTCAATTTCGGAAATGGCATGTGAGCTCTGCTGCTGCGTCTGAGTGACCTCTGTAGTAGATGCTCATCATCCGAGCTGCCAGAGGTTGTGATGTCACTGTTTGAACTGAAGAAGAAATGGAGATTTGTATGATATGAATACTTTTGTTTATTACCTCTATTATGTGAACACATATTTTTTGTTTCATGTCATGCTACTACATGCTGTGTACTCACATACAAAATGTTGTAGAAAGGAACTCTGGGGATTTTGTATTATTAACCCTTGCAGGGGGTTTACCCCTGGACTACAAAGGTTAATTGCTCGTATTGTCTAGGTGCTATAATAAATAAGTTATACTCGTCCAAATTCTTGGAGCCGGCTTGCTCTAAAGATGGGTCTTTTCAGCCTCACCCCTCCCACCGCTGCAGCGGTCTAAGGATCCTTGAGTCATCACATCCAATAAACAGTGCAATAGGACTTGAGGACGGCAAGAGACATACCATCGCTGCAGCGGAGGAGGAAACAGGCTGGAGGGAGTGTCGTGACAGCTGGCCGTCTCCGAGGATTGGATAAGTATAACTTTGCTATTTGTCTCCCTAGATCAAAATGAGTACTTAACATTTGCAGTGCGGGGGTAGCCGCTCTACAAGGGTTAATAAAACATTTCCCTGATTTAAGGGAAATTACAGCTTACACCATATATTGTTAAAGTAATACATTTACGTGCAGTCTCTCTCCCCCTCCACTCCAGCGATGGAATGTCCCTAGGTGTCCTCACGTCTAATACACTGTATTAGATGTGATGACTCACGGGACCTTAGACTGCCGGAGCAGAGGGGGAGAGAAGCTGCAGGGACCAGTTTAGCAACCAAACAGGACTGAGATTCGAGTAAGTATATCTGTGTTATTTTAGACCCGAGCACTTAATCCTTGCAGGGTGGGGTTAGCCCCACGACAAGTGTTACATTTTATTCTGCCTGCAGTTCTTCTTTAACCATTATAAATACTACCAGAAGACAACAACAAGGAAGTCATTTGGTGTGAGTGATAGCATCAAATCCTCTATTCTGAATTGGCAACCTTTTTTTTAACTACCAAAGGTTTCAAGAGGAGATTGAATACATCAGGTAAAATATAATTTTAAAAAAACCTTTAAGAAGAAAGAGGAATGTCTAGACATAAAATAAACACAAATAAATGATTTTATTGTAAGTCATATTATTATCATTATCATCCATTGTTTCCATAGTGCTGACATGTCCAGCTGTATTATACAGACAGAAAGAAGAGATAAACATACAGAGATTCCAATAGGCACACAGTGTAAGGGAAGGACCCAGACTGTTCATATACAACAGATGAGGTGGATATAACCCCATGCATATTTGTAGATCAGCCATATATATATATATATCCATAAAGATGAATACTCTCAGTTTCTCAGCACTGTTATATGGACCAGAGATCCAGCACATTTCTGTGTGAGAACAGAAATAGAGAGTTTGAAATACAGTAATAATATTAAACTGAAATACTTCACAGCAGGCCTTGAAAAATCAACCTTTCAGTTAGTCGTACTACAGGCTAAGTCCATCTAGTGTTGATATTTCTGTTTAAATCAAAGTCACCACTGGCTTCTTCTATGTGTTGGGGAAAGTATGAGATTTGGGTGGACACAAACATTATGAGTGTAGTAAATGATGAAAAAAAAAAAAACTATCTGGTGGTGGAGACGCCCAATACATCGAGAAAAACTGGGAGCCTCCGCCACCAGACAAGTTTTTTTTTCTACTGCCCGATCTTAAGTTCCACAAAACTGAACTGAATTTGGGCGACCACTGAGCATTGAGTTGATCATTCCCTACTGACACCTGCATGGAAACAGATGTATTCCACAAGCAAATACCTATGCTTGCATACACAACCCCAGTGGTCTCCTGCAAGCTCTACAGATGTGAGTAATCCTCACCATTACTGCTTCCTGAGTCATACACACTGCCTTCTCCTTCTCTTTTTTTTTTTAATACAAGCCTTTCAGTAATTGCAGAAACAGACAAAGTATTTTGCTTGGTTTTGTATGAACATGGGTTCATACAAAACCAAGAGCCAAGAGGAAGCATCACTGCTACTGAAGGCTGCACTAATACTATAGTAATTTGGGTGACTGAATTGCGGTGAGTATAACAGAATTTTTTAAAAACACAAATGCAAAAATAAATTTTTTAATTAAATGTGGTTCTAAGGTGTATAATCATTCAGGCATTCACAGGTCTGGTAAAATAACTATGGCGTTGTCGGAGAAATATTCATAACGGAATGAAAGAATCAGTCTACCCATTCTTTTTTAGATTTAAACGTAGATAACAAAGTGTTAGAACCTGGGTCATGTTTTTAGTCATTTTAGTGTTAAAAAGATTAACTTAAAAAGATTTACTTCCATGCGAGCAGAAAAAAATTGCCGTCTGGAGACGGCAACCCGCAGATGCTGCAGTGCCGTCCGTCCGTTTTTTTACTATGGGCGGACGGCAAGAGGTTAATGAACTTGTGCCACCTCTGACAAGAAGTGAGGAGAATTTTTCGGCAACCTGCGGCATGTGTGCCCAAGTGGGGATGCAGTGCCAATTGTGCTGGAACTTGTTGCCAATGGATGTAATTTACAGCTCAATAGGGTGTCAGTTATAAAGCCTGGCCCATTCACCTCTCTAATGTCACTGAAAACTTGACTGAGGAAATCAGCTTGCTTGCTTCCTAACCAGAGATGAATGCAGCTCACTGAAGTCATCAGTTCAGCATGCTGGGGGAGAAAGCACAGGGATGAGCTTCTCTTTGTGCTGCCTATGACAGCCTGAGCAAGTGGGCTGATTTATGCTGGTCATCAAACTAAGAATGGTACCCCAGCTCACAGATGTGAATGGTAACAATGGTAACACAGATGTAAACGGGAACATTGCAGCAAAAGATGCTTCATTTTTTAATTCAATCTTTTAATGGGATAGTACATTTTGTAGGGTAGTGGGCAGGATTGGGGAGTGCAGTTTTCCAAACTGCCACTGTCCCCATAGGTAACAGTCCGTGACTATAGGAGTCACTGGGGGTGATTTACTAACCTAAACACACACACACACACACACACACACACCAGGTGTGTGTGATTTTCACACAGCAAAACGTATTTATCAACCAAAAAGTCTCTAAAAGCATATTTCCACTAATGCCATATATGGAAAAATCATGCACATGATGCATATATAATGCTGCTTCACAGTTTAGACAAAAATGGTTAGCTCATGCATTTACATTCCTGCATTCATCAACGCAAGCAACACAACATAGAGCTAATTTACCCAACATCACCTTGGAATTCCTTCAGGGCTTTGCACAACACACCTGCTGGGTGTGTACACATTACAAAGGTGTTTAGATTCCACCCATAGATCATGCTGGGAGGGAACACACTGCAGAGGTGTATACACGTTCGTGGTGTGTTTATAAGGTTAGTAAATCAACCCCACTGTGTAAGTTAAGTGTAGTTCTGCCCTTAGGGAGCTCTATGGTATGGGCGGGGGAGCCAACCAGAGCTACACCTTGACTTATCTCCTCTCTTCTAACGTTGGTAACTATTCTGTGTGTTTGAATAAGAGATGTGCCGTCATCAGAAACTGGGATGAATAAAGCATGTATTATATACTACATACAAAGAAGTTTCAAGTAAAAGTTTAAAGAGGCTCTCTGTCTATGGACTGATCCTTCCCCCAACCTCTAGATGGGGGTTTCTCCAGGAAGCAAGCTTGTGGTGGGCTGGACTGCTACAGTAACAACCAAGAGTGTATGTGGGGAGAGATCAGGAGTATTACTAGTTAAGCCAGGCCAGGCTGCTCTCAGAGGTGGGCTCCGCCATGAAGGGGTGAGCTGCAGTGATTCTGCACAAGGATATGAGTACCTTGAGAGCCCTGAGTCCACAATAACCCAGAGGATCTGATCCACTACAAAGGCAGCCAGGGAAGCAAAGAGGCAATGCCAAGTGTGATTTTTGATGCCTAGTGCACAGATCCTCTGTTGATTGGAGCAATAAGGAATGGATCCTGCCCAGCTCACTGATGTCACTGGTTGCCAGGAGCTGAGTGGTACAACATTCGGAGTGTCCCGCCGAGCTCCTGGTAACCAGTGATGTTGATGAGCTGGACAGGACGCCGACCAGAGCGTCACAGGTTGCTAAGGTTCTTAGCAAACTGGGACACTCTGGCTGAAAAGGGGGCGGCAGGTGTGCCCCACATGACCTAATGATATGCCACCTGAGGCAACCGCCACAGGCTACCTCATTATAGAGATTGCCCTGCATCCTGTTCTTTTTTTCCTCTTGTTCAGTTCAGGTTTGCTGATAGAAAAGGGCTTTAGATCTAAAATGTTATCAAACTTCAGTTACACTGAGGATAATAACAAAACATCAATAATAAAATTGTATTGTTATTTTAATTTTTTTAAAGTGCAATTCTTGCTTTGCTGTGATTATAGAAGTACTGATGCATATTCTTTCTTTGTGCATTAAATTACAGCAGCATTTTATCCTGTTTGCTAGTTTATTGGTGCTAATCATCTGCTCAGTGTTTGTCACATTATGTAAACCTAATAAGCTCAGAAAATTCTTCTTCACTTCTGCAGAGCCTCAGGGAAAACATTTCTAATGCTCCTAGAAGATGATCATGAAGGGCTTTATATATTTCATTGACAGTGAAATTAAAAGAAGAAACAAGTGAAATTGGCTTTTATAATAACACTTACATTATAACCTCTGGCTGACAGCGCAATGGCACTACTATGAAGCAGAGTGTAATAAAAATGGGCCACCAAGCGGCTGTTACATGGAGCTGGAGTCTACACATCTACATTCATTCTGCAATTCTAAATCTGTGCCTTGCTGATTGTATCCTGTAACCTTTAATCTGCTCTGGATCCCAGTTTTAAAATAGAAAGCGAACAGAGACCACTGCGATACTAACAGATTCAAACCTTTAAATCACTATTGATCTTTGCTGGATTAGTACTGTCAGACTTGCAGACAAAATATTCTAAATCACAAGGTTACTCTGAAGTCATCCAATCTTATGAATATACGGTTTAATAGCTGTGATTTTAAAACTCACCAGGATTCCTGATATTGAGAGGTGACTGATTTGCAGTCATCATTAGCACAGTTGCTAGGAGATTGCTTTGGGTAAAAAAAAGAGAAGCAAAGTTCTTGTTTTATTGCTGGCAGGAACGTTAGATACAATTAGAGTTCTCTATTCTTTTATTTTCTGTTATGGCTCATTGTTAATTTAACATCATTCTTCTGTTCTATTTGCTGCACTGAGTCTGGAGAAATACATGGGGATATTTTTAACAGCTAGCAGGACATGAATTTCCTTCAGTATATAAGAGTGGAAAATGGAACATGCATAGGAATTTCACTGTGAAACCTATTTCACGGTGGTATGCAAAAGACGCCCTTCAAATATTTTAACTGGTAAGAGTTTATGATATATATATATATTTTGGGATGCTATGTAGTTTGGGTTTTGTGGCTTGCAGTGCTAGGTTTTGGGTTTCGCCAAAAACTAGCATTATTTCTGCATATGTTCACCCAAATTTGTTGGTTTTTTTTTTTCTAGATGTCTTGGGGTACCTCCTATAAGGATACTGGTTGCTAAATTGACTTGAGCCCAATTTGTCCCTGTGGTGAATGCATTGGTGATGAGATCTGATATGAATGTTGTAGCTTTACAAATTAGTACAATTCAAATAAAATGTATTGCATTTGATGATAAACTGTATCCAATAACAAGAAATCACAGGGCCCCATAGCAGACTTTTGATAGCCACCCCCTCCATCCCTTAATAAAAAAATAAATAGACCCATTGTAATATTTATTTAAATTGAGCTTTCTTCTAAAATTGCAATACCATGCTGATGCATCCATACAACTCTCAGCAACATAAATCGCACTGAACGTAAATGGCACTAACTACTAAGTGGAACCATATAAATTTGACATAATATTTAACATAAAATATTTATATAACATCTACTTATGATTGTTTCCCTGCTTTAATGTCTTTCTTCTTCTCCATACTTTTCATGTTTCCTTGCTTAAAGGTCCCACATTTGTTTCCATGTGTCTCCCAGGTTTTTTGTCTTTTAGCTCAAAAAGGCACCCTTATTGGTCTCCCAACTTTTACCTTTATTTGGCTTTCTGTAAGTCCATTTCTCCTTCTCCCTGAGGTGAGCCTGGGGTTGGACTATGGACAGTCAAATATTTACATATTTTAAAAAGCAGTAAATAAGCTTTAAAACAAGCCCTTGATGATCTCTGAAGCTGCAGGCACTCTGGAGAAATCAGCTCTTAGATCTCATAACCATAACACATGGAATACAGGGGACAGGAGTGTGTAACACACAAAGTGCTGGGGTCATGAATACATAATACACAGAATGTATGGGTTATGAGTCTGTAAGGCATGGAGTGCAGGGGAGAGTATGTTGCCCACTGTGTTCCTTCTTCCAGTACAATTCCACCCCAATGTTACCAAAGTTCCCCCTTACATCAGAGTTCCCAGAGTCCCCACTTACATCAGAGTCTCCACAGTTCCCGGTTACATCAGAGTCACCAGAATTCCTCTTCACATCAGAGCCCCCTTTACTCCCATGAGAGACGTCAGAGTTCTCCCTTACATAAGAGTCCCCAGAGATCCCTCTTACATTACAGTCCCGTTCTCAGGCAGGCTGCAGGCAAGAAGGTGGAAACTGGGTCACAGAGCACTGTTGGGAAGCAGAGCACTGACTGAATAGGGTGACACACTGGAAGCTCTGTCATCACTTCTCTCTTTGAATGCTGGCTGGGCAAGGGCAAAGCATGTAACTGGTTGGTTGTTAGGACCTGAGTGGTCCTAGCACCAACCGCCAGTGGCGTTATTTAATCCACTGTCATCATAAACCCCCCTGCCGTTGGTGTTTGGTTGCTAGAATGCCGAGTGGTCCTAGAAACCAAACACCAGTAGTGGAGGTGGGGGGCTAAATGATGACAGCATCAGTCTGCTGTATCTGTTGTCTCCGTGAGTCGGAAATGTTTAGCTGACCCACAGAACAGTGCCCCGTCTTCAAGTTGAGCCCAGGGTATGTGCCATATGTAATACAGTATACCATGGATGCACCACTGCTGCCAGGCAGCCAGGGACAGCTCCTGGGATGTCCTTTTCATAGAGACCACTCAAAACAGGGACTGTCCCCTGGAAATGGGAACTGATGGTAGTTATGAGGTAGCAGGAATCTGTATCTGCCCATTTCTCTCTCTCTCTCTTCCTATGTCTATGTTCATTATTTTCATTCTTTCTGACTAAAGTAATATTAAAGTCAAAAAGTTTTTAAGCTAGTTCAAATGCTGAATAAATCCCTTTCAATGGATGCTGCTCCTTGCAGGGACCTATGGGGTCAACACACATGCAAAGCAGGTGCAAATCTCTCCCCTGCTCCCCATTCCTCTTTCCGCCCTCCTACCTCCACTATTCTCCACGCTAGTAGATAGATAGCTACTGGGGACTGAGCTGTCCCTTGTGATCTTGTACTGGACAGGAAGTTCAGGGAAGCCGAGCTGAAAAAGTTGGAGCCAGCTGTTCGGAAACCAGATGACTGTAAGAAATACTTTGCTGGGCAATGTTTATTTAATAAATCTGGATTCATTATTGAAAAAAAGTTTAAGAGCTCAGTTCTTTAAATATCTTTCAAATATGAGGCTAAATTACCTATTCACTTACAAAATGCACATTTAATTACAGTTACACGTGCACTGAAACTTGTGTTGATCCTTTGATGAAGTCTTCTTGACAATACTAATCACTATAGAGATGTATGAACCAGTATAGTATTTTCCCCGAGTGCAAACTAGGGGGAAGACCAAGGATCATTGGGGAATTCAACAGAGGACTCTGATAAAACATAATGTTCAGTGTACTCACATTTGATCTTCTCCTGGAACCACTTTTACTTGTAGTAACTATTTGTTGATGAGCTGCCTTATATTCAATCACATCTGTAAGTTTCCCTAAAATTCTCTCTCTGATCCTGTCTGATGTTTCCTGTAAAGGTAAAAAGAGACGGAGCCCAGATTAAGCTATATTTGGGTGAATTTTCTCCTATACTTTAGATTTAAGTTTTCAAGTAGCCAGGAGAAATCAGGGAATTAAAATTATATACATGATAGGGCCTCATTACTATATACAGGGCAGCCATCAGGGGGGTACGGCCGATACTCATGTAAGGGGCCCGGGACGCCTGGGGGGACCCGCCCGGGTCCTTTACATGACTATCGGCCGACTTCCTTCTAATGTAACCAGATACAGAAATCATGGTTTTCACACATTTTCCTGATCTGCATTTTTGAAAGTATGAAATTAAGAGCGTTAGCATAACAGCCAAGCAGCTGGCATTTTCCAAAGGAGGTCTCACAGAGGAGACTTAGAAATTGGGCTCAGAAAACACTTAAAGGTTATCTAAACCCAAAATGTAATATATCGAAGCTTACTAGTTCTTAGATGAGGTGGCTGTGTTGGTTTTATTTTTTCGGGCTCTTTTTCCCTTTATTTTTAACTGGTGATCCCGCGAATAACACGCTTCTTGTCCTAGCTTGGACATCAAATATGTCTGCCTTTATTCATATTCATTACATGGAAGATGAGGAAAATAGTAGTTCACAGGAAAGAGGTAACATTCAGTTCAGTCAGAAGCGGAAAGGACACAGCATTTTGGCACCATCAACAGATCATTTCTGTACTTACTGAAAATTTTCTCAGCCTTAACAATAAAAAGTAAGGCAGCCAACACATCTAAGGACTGGTAAGATGCAATGTATGTTAAATTCTTCTTCTTGGGATTAAATATTCTTTAAAAAATATCTAACGGCTTGTGTGGATGGGCATTCATGTCAAATGAAGCCTTTTCCATTTCCATGCATTCAAACACAAAATGCAGCATTTGACAAGAAAAGGCTGTGTTTCACCTGCTTTACCTACAATCCAAATGGACCTCAATAGGACCTGCTGAAAAAATGCAAAGCAGGTCTAAAGCAGCTTCTAAACTGTCATCTATACTACGCCTTTGAATCCAATGAGTATCTGATGACAAAACGTTAATAAACACAATCCCATATGGCTTTATTCACACTATGCGATTTGGGGATCACTGTCCCTGGATGCATATATTGTGCATCCAGGGACATTGATCTATTCCAAATGATAACATGCAGACTGCTACTTGCAGATGTGGCTGCTGTCACCCGGTAATTAACTTGAATGGGTACAGCGGCCACAGCTAAACTGCACATGTGGGATTCATGCCACAGGATACCATAGTTTACTGCAGCAGGAATCCCAATTTGCATAATGTGAATGAAACCTAAGAGGTTCACACTCATACATCATACAATGCAAGGCACCAGATAAAATGCCCTAAACACAGGATTTTTTTGTTTTGTGTATTACCATAACAGAAAATCCCTGCTACCTACCTGCAAATAATCATGGTCAATGTGGTATCTATAACGTTGCTTATGTTAATGCTGTCCATTGATTTTGAATGGGCTGCCAACGCACCTCAGTGCAAAAAAAACCATACCTGACCTATTCACATATGTGTATTATGGTTTGTTATAGTGCAGGTGCATTTGGGGTGCCAATCAGAATATATTACACTGCAATGCGCATATAACTGAGTTAATTTGCTTTGCAATAAATGCAATGCATAAGTGTGAATACAGCCTCTAAATCACTGACCCCGAACAAGTACACAGCAAGTGAGGTCAGAACCCTTCCTCTGGAGTAGTATGAGAGCTCAGAGATGACAGGCCATACATTTCTATTGATACCAGTTTCCTTCCCTACAATGAAATCACATGCAGGTATGCTTACACACACATAGGCACACTATGTGTAAAAAGTAGGGCTGGTAATGATTAAAATTTTCGTGTTCGATCAAAATTTTTTAAAATCGATTAATCGATTAATTTGGATTAATTATAACGCACATACAGATCCAACTACATTGACCTATACACATACAGCACAGCAATGAAGTAATAAAATGAACTAGGATCACACTAATCCAGCACGTTACTAATCTCACGTGCCCCACTCAATATGGCCACCGCTTGAGTGGGGCAACTCAGAATAATATAGTGCTGGATTAGTGTGATCCTAGTTCATTTTACTACTTCATTGCTGTGCTGTATGTGTATAGGCCAATGCCTTGGCTGGTGCTCGTGCAGAAAGTTTCTTGGGCAAACTCACCAGCCCAAGGGGCTCCATCGGCTAACGAAGGGGGGAGGAGTCCGATGACGTCACGGACATCGACGTCACCGGACTCCTTCCCCTTCATTAGCCGTCACGGACATCGACGTTACCGGACTCCTCCCCCTTCCTTTCGCTAGCCAATGGAGCCACTTAGGGAAGGGGGAGGAGTCCGGTGACATCACCGAATTGCCGACGGGACTGCCGGAAGCCGGCGGAGAGGTGAGTGTTTTCATTAGCGATCAAAATAATTTTAATCGATCAAAAAGTTTAACGATTAATCGAGAAATTAATCTTTAATTTCCACAGCCCTAGTAAAAAGTTGTTTTGTGCACCTGGATTGTAACTGTCCCTTTTTATAGTCATTGTGATCCCTTCCATGATCTGTAGCCAATCTGTCTAGTATGATTTCAGAGGTACCGCAGGAGTTTAAAAGGACAGAACAATAATCATATTTTCTCATTCAATGTGCTTAATTATATTGCCAGCCCTTTTTAGGCAACAGCCTTTACTTTGTTGCATGTTTATATAATTATTGCTTCCAAATGACAAGGGGAGGCTGGTTGCTAAGCATTTTGGTAGACTCATCAGAAGGACTGTCACGGCTGTTGTAGCTTCAGGTAGAAGAATGCAAAGATAATTACAACATTCCCTGTCTGTTTCTAACCAGCCATCATTGAAATAAATCAGTGTGGTTTCATGCATAAATCCCTGTGTTTTTTATTTTGAATGCATCGTATCAGGTGTTGTTAGATTCACTACTTCATAGCAATGTGGTGGAAGCTAGTGTACTAAACGCTAAACCTTCTAAACCTGACCAAATGATATTGGAAGTCAATGTATGATCAATATTTTCCGTCATGTGCATAGTAAACCACCCAAAAAACTATAATAGAAGCACTTGTTTATAAGACATGGGTTCTGAAAAATCAACAGTAGGGCTCCCATCCATCAAAGTGAAAGCGGACCTTGCAGTATGCAGCAAGCTCCACGTATCAGGCCATGGACATTTACTTACACCAGTTTATTTGGTGACTTATTTACCCAGCAAAGTATTTTTTTTAAATGAACTCACAGGGAAGAGGTTCGTATTCGATGCATGGTGGGTTTGTAGCAGATCCAGGGGGCTCAAGGTTCCTGACCTTTCAGCTGTGGTTAGCAGGTTAGAATGGCCAAAAATGTGGGCTTAATATGTGCCAGCCCCCACGCTATAAAAGGGTGGGTTCCCAGCCACCATCGGTCAGTGTGTGTTGTGTGCTATATTGCACTAGATTACTGTGATTGCAATGTGGTGTGCTACATACTTTAGTGGACCAAGTTGTGTTTACAGTTCACAGACCCAACAGTCCTTTTTAAAACTACCATTTTGTGTGTGTCAACAACAACTGTTTACAGCACGTCACTGCATACTTGTGTGGTAAAGTAGTGTGCATGAATGCACCACAAATGTATCCCCCACCCCCCATTGCCATAGCTGCCATTAAAATTAGGCAATCCCCTTTAGAAAAAATGCCAGGCAGGCTTAAACTGAGAGGCAGAAGTTCTGCATGCAGAGGTAGTAGAAGGCAAGCATGTTCTAGAGGACAAAGTGGGGGTTGGGCCACAGTATGCACAGGAATACAGGAGTCAGCCACAGTTGAGTGGCTGATTAAGCCCTCCTCTTCTCCCTCCTCCCAGGTGCAAACCAACCAGTTGTCTGCAAGTGCTGATAATGCACCCTTATTCTCCTCATCTTCTGCGAATCCTCCAAAAGTGCTATGAGGAGTCGGCAGAATTATTTGATCACAGGTTCACTAATTTGCTGCAGGAGATTGATCTCGGTCATGTGCAAGCATTCCTCCTTTCAGATATTGAGGATGGGAAAGATAGGAATATGACCATAGAGGGTGAGCTGGGGTCAGCCACACAGCAGTCGTGGGGGCACCACACAGGATGCAGCAAGAAGCATGATGCTGCAGCAGCTGGGGCTTACTGCAAATTGGAATCCAGTGATGAGGTGGGGGTAGATGATAAGGTGGCAGACTGACCATGGGTGGCACCAACTGGAGAGTAGCCACACTGCACCAGAGTTGCAGGCAGCTCTGCAAAGCCCAGGTGGCCTACTCCATACCATACCAGGCAAGGTTGTGTGTGACAACCCGCTGATGACCCTTCACCTAGGCAAAATCACACGTACCTTACCTCGCACAAGGATTTTTTCCCACTTTGGGCAGTCATAGCCATGCTTGGCTTGCCTGGCAGCATTGCAACACCAACTGCCTCATCTGCAACACCCCCACGCAAGTTAACTCAATGCTGGCCATGCTGCAGAGACTGCACCAGCAATTATGGTACAAAGTATTAACATCTGGAATGTTTTTGTGTTATTTACCCAAAACCTGACAAAGAGTTTCTTTATGAACGCACAATGTATGTGCATGCCTTTGGTATTATTTGCAAGAGTGTCTCTATTAGGAACTCACAATGCAGTGACATTTTCTGTGTCTGCAGTCAAGGCTTCTTTGTCTCTTTTTCCTGAGACATCTCACCATTTACACCCTTGTCTGACTGAGCTGTGGCATTCAGTTTCACTAACAACATCATGTGAAGGCTCTTTTTACTTTGACACCTACAGAGGTCTAAAAACTACAGGAGAGCCCAGATATCAGTGGCGTACAGGAATTGGATACCACTGTATGGATCACACACACACACACACACACACACCAAGGTGTATTTAAAAAAATCACAGGAGGGAGATGAGTACTGTGTTTTTATCTAAAGATAGAATCAGACTTCAAAGTTTAACATTTGGTACAAACAACCTAAAAAATTTTGTCTTAGGGTCAGACCCGAACAATTTCTAAATATGGAAGTGGAGTGAGATGGTGTAGTGTTCTTCACTTTCCTAAACTGCTTTTGCTGTCACTTTACTAATGACAGGGACAATCCCACCACTCAAGCGCTAAAGTAGCTAGAGAATATTGGCAAGGCAGATGCCTCTTCTGTCTAGTCCTGTCCTGCAGTTATTCCTTTATGTTGCAATGAGAGCAAGTCTTGCTGAGTTTCTATTATTTATGCCCTTGTGAGGAATCCTCTGTTGAGAAATCCTAGTAAATCTCTAAGTTACATTTGCCAAATAGCTGATAATTACTGCATAGTTAGCCTCTTGTCTCCAAGTGGCCAACTAAAGTGGCACCACTGTGATTTTCTTCAATTTGCCGCTACCCGTCGGTATGATTAGGTTGACAGTAAACCAAACAGTACGTAGACACTGATGCTTTTAATTCATGGCAATCCTATTAAATATGATTAATCTGCAACGACAATGAGGATTGTTTGCTGTGTAAAATAATTCCCACCACAGCAGGTCTGTTATCATCCAGATAAGGAGCTGAAGTCTACAAATCTATTGTTAGCCATGCTTGGATATGAAGAATACTGTGTCTTATAGCTGATAATCATGTTTTCAAAATAATCCTATCAGTGTTTAAATGGAATGTAGTATCTTGATGAAATATTTATAGCATATATTTTACAAATATTAAGACTGTTGTATGGTCTCATTTTGGTTAATCTGCATTTCAAGTTTTAACTTATCTTTAACAAAATATATGAAGCAAACTGTAAAATGCCACAAAACCTCTGATAATTGGATAAAATTAGTATACACCAGTGAACATTGTTTTACAATGTACTACAAAACATATGACTTTATTTTTTAAACTGTACAAGAAGCAATAATACTGCACAGAGACCAGCCCTGCACAGCCATGTGCAGAAGCAATTTTAATTAGGGTTACTAGGCTAAAGTGCTGAAAGCAGGAATGTTATTGGCTGCTGAGGGTCACTGCACCTCTTTACACTGTTATTTAATAAAGCTCACAGTAGACAAGTGACAATATTGTCTTTCTATAGAAGGAATGAGTTTGGCATACATGTCAGGTACACAGAGAATTCTAAATGTCTTTTCATCATAACATTATCTGTCTTTATCCACCTTTGTAAGTGATTAGCATTTATTGTGGTACTGTGGAGATGCAGTAATGATGTATATGTGTGTACATTTTCACGACTCACATTGCTGGCTTACTTAATTTTTTTATGAACTTTCTAGGCCTGAATGCTACAAATTAAACATTTTCTCTACAGGAAATTCAGTGTGACATCAGGGTCATATTGTAAAGCAGGATGTAAACAGCCCCCCCCCCCCCCCCCACACAAACCACAAAAAAACCCACCCTCCCCTA
>NW_017306690.1:778376-799536 GCF_000935625.1 Nanorana parkeri | reverse complement strand
CACACACTAAACTACTAAACACCAGCTCTGCCTTTACACACAATAAACTGTCCAGGGGGGTTGCCACAATGAACACTAATGAATGGGGGATTGAGAGCTCAGTTGTAATATACACAGATGACTTGCAGATCATGGAGGTGGCCATTTTCATGAGGATATGAATAGATAAGCTAACAAAAAACTTAAGTTTCTGTATTCGTATATGGCAACTACATATGCCTGCTTCATGTACAGTCAATGTACATTGGTGGCATATGTTTTTTTTAATTTAAATACCTCTGCAAAGGTGGAAAGGAGCTTTAAATTCATTTTTTTAGTTTAGTTAAGTGTAGTGCCCCCTGACCTCTAGGAGCACTTTAGAGACAGGGTGGGCTGACATTTAACCTCGGAGATGTGTCCTTAGCCAGTTTGTGGGATGTGAAAATAACATTGGGCACCAGTCACTTTAACGATCTAGCATATAATTCTCTAGGTGAGACACTAGACTTCCTGCAAGGTTCAAGCCCAATTCCGGTTTCTCTGGCGTCTCCAACAGACAAAGTTCCTACTTGGTTCTCCATCACAGAAACAGATTCAGATCCTGACTGGGTCCACATCTGACCACCTGCAGGCCTGGTCAGACAGCACATACTTCTCCACCCTCCCACAGGCAGAAGGCCCAGGAGGGAAAGAGACTCTCCTTTCACATGGTCAGCCCCGAATATTTATGTCCTCCCCCAGCATGCACCACTGACCATTAACCTCCTAGTGATTGGTAAGGGAGACACACCTATTCATAATACCCCATTATTGGATGCTCTGCTGTGTTGCAAGGTTACACACAGCAGCAGGCATGTACAAACAATAATAGAGTGGTTCGGGAAAACCAAATGAGCACTAATGATGACTATCAAATCAGCTAGACTGGATACACTCCAGCAGAACTAAAATTAAGGAGTCACTTAGGGCAAGGTGGCTACACAAGATATATTCAAATATTCATCCAATTATCTATCTATCTGTCTGTCTCTGCAAAAATTGCTTTTTCTTGTACAAATCTCATATGAAAAAATGATTTACATAGGTGAAATTTATGGGCCTGGTTTTATTGGTGGACCTATCTTTTGGAATGTCCATTTTTCCATCTTAAAATAAATGATGAGCCTATGCAGTACACACATGCATTTCCTGCATTTGAAAAGATTCTATTAATTTTATTTGGTAGAATCACATTTTCTGCACAGAAAATTATTCTTTTATAGAAAGATCTTTAATCTGGGGAATCCTCCAGTTAGTATCTTAACTCTATGGTTAGATTTTTGTCTGAATGCATTCCCAGATCTCCTTGCCAGGAAAGACAAGCAATCATTAAACTAAGAGACTGTGACTTTCTTCTATGTGTCATTGCTGTACCCCAGGCTTCTGTAATTGTTATGCTTCTTTGTACAGTTGAACTCCAGACACACAGCTAAATACACAGATGCTTGTCAAAGAAGGGACAACAAACCCTTCTTTGACAAGCTACTGTCATGACAGTCTCCTCCTGCCCTCGGACACCTATGTTTTCCTTGGGGGAGATTTCAATGCGGTACCGACTACTCTGGAGGACCGCTCCTGGACCAGGGGGCGCCCTTCTAATGCCACCCTCGCCCAGGATCAACATTTTCTGGCAATGATTCAAGCGGGTGGTTTTGTGGACATATGGCGTTATTTACATCCTTTAACTCAGGAGTTCACCCATTTTTCTCATGCACATGACTCCCTTTCCCGCCTGGACATGTTTCTGGTCTCGCCTAACATGGTGTCCAAGGTTTCCTCTGTGGTCATAGAAGATATGGTCATATCAGATCACTCTCCAGTGATGATGGACATAGCGCATTTGGGGACACTCTCCAGACCTCTAGTATGGCGCTTTCCCTCTTACCTGAGTACTGATGATACGTTTCAAGCGCAGTTAACTTCATGGTGGGATGAATATGCTATAGATAATGCTCAACATGCGAAGGATCCTATTCTCTTCTGGGAGACGGCGAAGGCGGTCCTGAGAGGCAGGATATTGTCATATGTCTCCTCCCAGAAAAGAAGGACGAGGCAGGGATACGCTGAGGCATGTACAGTGGCCAGGACTGCATATCTTAATTATTGACAAGCCCCTTCCCCTCAGTCTAGATCCGAATAGATTCAGGCTAAGCAAACTTGTGACCATTGGATAGCCCAATACGACCTCCAAATTCGCTCTCACAAAGAGGTGGAATTTTTTAAATTTGGGAACAAATCCGGGAAATTGTTGGAGAACTTGATTCGGGGACACAACGCTCCATCCCACATCCTGAACCTGACCAATGACAAGGGCGAGACTTCCGCGGACCCCGAGATTGTATGTGACACGTTTCGTACATTTTACCAGTCCTTGTATGCGGCGGATACCGGAAACCTCTCTGCGGGGTCCTCCTTTCTGGACACCGTGTCCTTACCTTCCCTGTCCGCCGCAGACAAGGTACGCATGAATGCAGAGATAACCCTTTAGGAAGTCCAGGCAGTTATTCATAATTCCCCCGGCTCGAAGGCTCCTGGTCCTGACGGTTTGTCCGCTGAATTCTACAAGTCTTTGACGGATCGGGTCTCCCCTACCCTAGTATCCCTATATAATCACATATTGCGACATGGTTGCTACCCACCCACGTTCAATGCCGCCTATATCAGGCTCTTACCTAAGAAGGGGAAAGATCCCCTGCTACCTGGATCATACCGTCCTATCTCTCTGCTTAACTGTGATGCAAAACTCTTTTCAAAAATCATGGCCAACAGGCTGGCCGGTGTGCTGCCTCAGCTTATTTCAACGGACCAGGCGGGTTTTGTCTCTGGTCGCTCTGCTGTGCTAAATGTGAGAAAAATACTTACTGCTTTGGAGGGGATAAGGTTGTCGGAATCTTCTCCCGGACCAATGGCCCATTTGGCCTTGGATGCGGAGAAGGCCTTTGACAACGTGAACTGGTCATGGTTGTCATTGGTAATGGAAAGATATGACTTTCAGGGATATTTTTGAAATATGTTACAACGATGTATACTGCTCCATCTGCATGCATATATACCTCAGCGGCCCTTTCCCCATCCTTCCATTTACACAAGGGAACTCGCAAGGGTTGCCCTCTCTCCCCTCTCCTTTTCAATTTGGCAATAGAACCCCTGTCCCGAGCCTTAGCATCCTCCCAAACTTTTATAGGATACAGGTCTGCTCCCTTCGATACCAAATTGGCCTTATTTGCAGATGACATCCTGCGACTTCTGTCTGACCCCCTAGCACAAATATCGAGAATCTTTGACCTTATCACCCACTATGGGTCCTTCTCTGGCCTTAGAATCAATGTGAATAAAAGTGAACTCCTTCCCCTGACTTCGGACCAGGCTTTTATAACTGCCCTTTCCCGCACATACCCATCCCTGATAATGCAAAAACACTCTATCACCTACTTAGGTATCTCCATTCCCCGGTCGACTAGAGATCTTTATACCTTGAACTACAAATCTATTTTACACAAAATAGTTCAAGAACTGTGCACCTGGAAAGATTACCCTATTTCCCTTTTAGGCAGATGTCATCTCATTAAGATGGTCAGCTTCGCCAGGTTACTGTACCCTCTTCAGACTATACCCCTCCTTTTGAAACATAAAGATATCCAAATCATTCAGAGTGCCTTCACCTCGTTTCTCTGGCGGGGGAAGAGGGCGAGGATCGCCCTCAAAACACTCCAACAGCCAGTGAGGATGTTGGGTGCTAACCTCCCGAACATTAGACCATACAATTTGGCCAGCTTATTCCGCCATATACGAGATTGGACTCATGATACCACCTATTTCACCAACACCCCCTTAGAGAGCCACCTGATGAAGCCCTGGTCCCCCCCCCCGGGTATCCTGAATACCCCTCTGAAACTCCTCCCCAAGCACATTAAAGATAACATTCTCCTCAGGGACACTGTGATAGCTTGGAGGGAACTCCGTAAAATACTCCACCTGCCCGCTGTCATCTCCCCATTGATGCCCCTCTGAACCTCCCCAGGGTTTATGGCAGGCGCTGACTCTAATGCTTTTCGGGTATGGGCAGCTAGGGGTTTTGTAGTTCTGGCGGACGTCTTTGACCCCCAAGGACGGCTTAGGACATTCCCAGCTCTGCAAACCCAATACCGTCTCCCGGCCTCCCATAGTTACCCCTACATGCAATTAAGCCACTTTATCTCCAGTCATCTTACAATGCCTTGGCCTGAAATGGTCCACTCACCCCTCTCTCCCCTGCTCTCCTCCCCCCAGACGAAGATGCCAATATCCCTTATTGCCCGGAACGTAGTGACCTACATACAGGAATCCTCCACCACAGTACCGTCTCACATTGGTCGCTGGGCGGAATTTTTGGACATGTCCGCTGAGGACACAATCGATATGGTGGAGCAGGGTTGGCAACAAATCAGGAAGGTTATTATCAATGAGTCCTGGTGGGAAATATATTTTAAAACAGTACATAGAGCATATCATGCCTTTAATATCTCCACTCGGGGGACGTCTTCCTTATGGTAAACTGCTTGTCCGAAATGTCTTCTTCCTCTACCTGACCTCATGCACCTACTATGGTCCGGTCCCCGTATACAAAATTTTTGGTCCGCCATAGTGTCCTTCACGAATGTACACTCACGTAAGAACAGGAAGTTGTGCCCAAACTTGTGCCTACTACATGCCCTTCCCCTACCCACGAACGGGAACCCCTCCTGCCCTACCCGCTGGGAACATCTCTGTCTGCAGAAAGCCAAAAAGGCGATCCTGTGTAATCCTGTTATATCAGATCCCCCTTCCATGGACACGTTCCGCCCCCTGTTGAATCGCTTGTTGTTACTGGACAAGCTGGACACGAAATTTAATCAAGCATGCACTAAAACGTTCTTTGCTACCTGGACATCGTATGTTGCAGCTGAGTTTTCCTTACAACAGCTGCAAGATCTGATGTCCATTTTTAAGCTGTCCAAATGGTACCTCGAGGCTAAACTGACGGGTTCCCTAGGGCCCCTGGATGTCCTCTGACCCTTGATCTCCTGCGATCACTCGAGATTCCCACCACCAATCTCCACCAAGAGTAGTCCTCCTGTTGCACCCACGAATGCCTCTAATGGTTCAAATTGGTCTTCTATCCACAGTACCGACCCTCATGGCTATAGGGTCTGCTACTAGTTGTTAGTATTACACGTATCTGATGCGCAACTTATCAGCGGACTGTATCCATATTGTAGGACTCTAGTTACTCAGTTTAAGTTTATGGCTGTACTTTGCTTGACATGTCTAGATATCAATCTGCGTACTGAGTTAATGGGGTTGATTTACTAACCTTTTAAACACACCACGAACGTGTATACACCTCTGTAGTGTGTTCCCTCCCAGCATGATCTATGGGAGGAATCGAAACACCTTTGTAGTGTGTACACACCCAGCAGGTGTGTTGTGCAAAGCCCTGCAATGAATTGCAAGGTAATGTGGTGTAAATTAGCTCTATGTTATGTTGCTTGCGTTGATGAATGCAGGAATGTAAATGCATGAGCTAACCATTTTTGTCTAAACTGTGAAGCAGCATTATATATGCATCATGTGCATGATTTTTCCATATATGGCATTAGTGGAAATATGCTTTTAGAGACTTTTTGGTTGATAAATACGTTTTGCTGTGTGAAAATCACACACACCTGGTGTGTGTGTGTGTTTAGGTTAGTAAATCACCCCCAATGTCTCAGCTGTATACCAATGCTTGATCGTTGTGTAATGTTTCATTTTTGACTATTTTCAATAAAAATTTGACATGCTTAAAAAAAAAAGACTGCTATGCCGATCTGAGGAATCATGGAGAGAATTTGTGAGCACAGTGTCATACAAACATTGATGTAGAGTAGCAAGGACACTCCATAATACTGTACTGCAAACCAAAGCATCAGGAGTCCACATTTAACATAATTCTAAGCAATCTGAGCTCAGTGCATTTGTAATAAAACAACCCAGCAAGATAAATAATCATTGTATTTATCATTCTTTTCTGATTTTATATTAATATTCAAACTAATTGGTATTGCTATAGGCATGTTTAGACTAAAAAAACATGAAGCAACATATGTATACATATGTGCATAGACAAAGTGATGAAGGTAGGTATGTCATCAAAATCTGGTCTTGTATATGGCAATTTCAATATTAAAGGATATGCTAACTGGACTAAATTTAGGCACTCTGCTACTATAGACAATATGGATAGAATTTGTAGCAATACTGGGAAACAAAAGCAACACAGAGCGCCTCCATAGTGTAAAACTTTTATTTGATGAGTACAACACGCAAGTGAAAATGTACTTACACGAAAGCCAATGATCATAAGCGTAAAAGGAAACGATAAAATATAAAATCTCCAGCAGGGGAAGTCTCAGGACCTCAGGTTCTGATGAAGGGGGCGTGCCCCTGAAACGCGTAGACCTTTTTAAAAAACATACGGGAGCAGAGGACGCTGATTTGGAGATCCCCTCAGACTTCCCCTGCTGGAGATTTTATATTTTATCGTTTCCTTTTACGCTTATGATCATTGGCTTTCGTGTAAGTACATTTTCACTTGCGTGTTGTACTCATCAAATAAAAGTTTTACACTATGGAGGCGCTCTGTGTTGCTTTTGTTTCCCAGATCGATGGTCGTTGTTGACCGGTGGGAGCTGCCTCTATGGTGTACCAATGAACTTTACAGCCGGATTTCTCTGCAAACCGGGGGCGCCGGTATTGCTTTTTTCAGTTGTAGCAATACTGTTTTATCTGTTCCCATAAACAGATAGAACAACTAAACTGTCCCTACACATCTGTATAATACTGCTATAAATGAGCTATGCAAAACATGTCAGTTTCACCAGTAATAATTTGTATCATACAAATACATAAAATACCTTTATCCCTCCAGACAGGGTCAGTGCTTTCTTGTAATAATGGATGGACTGCTCCAGATTTCCCAGGCAGAAATAAGTGGCACCCAACCCTTCACTGACATGACACTGCCTCAGAGGATCACCTGTCAATATACATATCAATATTTTATTAAACCAATACTATCATTTTTGCTTAGAATAACATAATACAGAGTTTTAATGCCTAATACATATCATGGACAATTTTAACATGTTTTACTCTGGTATATCCTGTGCCTCTGCATAATTTGGATTCAATGTGCATCAGTATGTTAAACATTCATTTTCATGGCAGTGTCTCTAGCCACCAATGTCATTGCCTGGAGACTGCCCAATGATTAACTTAAAGCTATACTCTAGGCAGATATAAAGTCACAAATTAATGCAGCTCTGTAATCATCCTATTAATAAAAGTGGTGTAAGTATCCAAATTTGATTTTGCATCAGCCTCAGTAGCCCAGTTACTCAATGAGTAATTGGAAATTGTATACATCATGTGAATGGAATTAGTTTACACTCCAATCACAAGATTTACTTCCAATAAACATGTGTTGCAAGGTTATGCCTCTTGTAATTATTAGTTGTAGAAAAAGTGAGTTTTTATTAGACTAATAACAAACTTTTAAATTTTTTGCAGCCTACTGTACGTTCTGTAAAACAGAACTTAGAGAGGGAACAGCAAAAGGAGTCAATCAGGTGCACTGCAGTGAGAGGAGCATGCTGATAACACTAGAGAACATAGTAACAGAGAGATGAGCACATCTGTGTGCTTCCTCTTTTTTCACTGTCTAATTACAGGCAGGGGGTGGATACAGGACCTTTAGCAGGACCTGCAGCAGGGAAATATCGCCCCCCCCCTACACACATACAAGACAGGGTTTTGCTGTGGGTTAGAGCTTTGTAAGTGGCTACCCTGTAATGTAACGCTTTAAAGCATAAGTAAAGTCTACTTTAAAAAAAAAAAGGCTCCCAGTTGCTTTTAGTGATAATTACATGTATGGACAGCATATGAGCACATTATGGAAGTCCTGCAAAAGCGATCCCCTCTACAGTGTACAGAAACCAAAAATAGTGCTGGCAGGCAGATAGGATGATCTATGATTATACAGTCTCTTCTACCATAAAAAGCCTGGCTGTCAGCACTATTTTAATAAAAGACTTAACTTATACTTTAAAAATAAAATGTACCCTGTCCAACATCAACAACAACAGAATGGAAAAAAAACTTGCAGTAAATATGTTGGTCTTCATTGCAGGGTGCGTTTCTACAGCCAGGCTGAAGGATAGCTCATGCTGCTTTTGCTATGGAGCCTGTGCAGTGGATATCTTATTCTAGCCATTCCAAAGGGAGATTCACAATCATTTACTATTGATCTGAAGCAGTATGAAGTTGTATCTGTTGAGGATTTGCTCAGACCTGCCTGTGACTGTTCCTGAATAAAAATTGCATTAGAACTGGAGAGTCTTATTTCAAAGCGTCTCTTTTAGTTTTCTTTGAATCTACTCAATGAGCCAAGGAAATTGTTTGTGACATATGTGATGTGAATGGACTTACATTTACACTCCAATCACAAAAGCTTTACTTCCAATAAACAGGTGTAGCAAGGCTATGCCTCTTGTAATGATTAGTTGTAGAAAAAGTCAGGTTTCATTAGACTACTGATAAATGTTTTTAATTTATTTTTGGGCTATGTGGCTTGTTGGTATAATGCTAGTTATTGTATACAGCCACAAAGTCATGTAGCAGAGTACAAGTGACAAACCTAAATATTCTAAGATGTGATCCAAGTATTTAATTTGACCACAAAATTGTGTGATATAGATGTGTCCATTATCACAGTATGTTTAGTTCAAACACAAACTACTGTATAACAGTCTGCTAAGATAGTTGTTTAACTTAAAGTGACACTAACCACTGAAGTTAAATCCTAAAAATGCATTCAAGTATCTTAACTATTAACAAAAATGTATCTTATGTGTGCATCACTCGGCTGTAGATCCTCAAATCATCTCTGAATTGCGGCTGACTCTGTCCTTCCTTATGAAGGGTGGCTACCTTTGTTCCCCATAGTCTCCAAGTTAATTCCTGTGATGGACTACAATCTCATTTTTAGTTTACTACTGTGTATTGAGATTGTAGTCCATTACAGTTGTGAGCTTGGACTAGCTTGGCTACTTTACAACCCACACAGGGGCAATAGGAACAATAGTAGCCACCCTCCAGAAGGAAGGACAGTGTCAGCAACAATTCAGAGATAATTTAAGAATCTACAGCTGAGTGATACCCAAATAAACTATATTATTGTCAATAGGGTACTTCAATGTATTTTTAAGATTTAATTCCTGAGGTTAATGTCATTATAAATTATAAACTGTTGTTTTGGGCAGAGCTAAGACCATTTTAATTCAGGGTCATTTTCTTTCTTTTCACAGAGCAGGGATCCAAAATCAGACTTCTTATGAAACCTTGGAATCTAGTCATAATGCTGTAAAGTGGAGATATCTTACTTTATTTATTTCTCGGAAGGAGGGAAAAAAACTGCTTGTTTAAATATATATGTTTTTAAATCTTTATATGCCGCTCTCTTGGCAAAAAATATTTTTATTTAGCAATTCAGTAACCCACTGTTTATGCAGGGTGTTGGCCCACTTATTACATAGTTATATAGGTTTAAAAACACGTTTCTTATGTTCACAAGCTTAAAGTGTATCTAAACCCCAAAACATTAAAGTCAAATATTGCAGTTTACCAATTCTTAAATGCGGTGGCTGTATTTTTAGGCTTTTTTTCCTTCATTTTCACCTGGTAATGCAGCCAGTAACACTTCCTGCCTTAGGTTGATTCCATTCCATGGAGGAGCAATGGAACCACCCTTGGACAGCAACATAGTCACCCTGTGGAGAGTGTAGGGTTAGATGGACTAGCAGATTTACAAGGACTTGACTAAGAAAAAAATCCGAACTCCAGCTAACACTTTTTAAGCAGTTACAGCAACATTTTATTTTCCATTTGGGATAAAGATTTTACGTAATTGAATCACAGCTGATCATTGTAAGCACCCCTGTCACTGTTAAATTGTTTCTCTCAACCCCCTGCCACCTCTTGCTGGACAGCTCGGTCTGTTAAAGAAAATTGAAATATAACAGACCTACTGGCCGTATCACCAGTTGAAAATAAAGATAAAGATAAAATAAAGCATACTAATGCAGACATCAAATGTAAGGATTGGCTACTTACAAATTACATTTTTGCTTTCGGATTTAGATTCTCTTTAAGAACCTTTGGTCTAAGTTAAGGTAAAACAAAATAGCCTGGATAACTGAGGGGGATTTTTTGAGGGAAAAAATACTTCATGATCTCTTAATTGTGTTTGGACTATTTGGACACATTTGTGGAATAAGTAATGAAACCTGTAGCTACCATTATTTTTTTCAGTTATTGATTTTCCTTTAACGGCTTAAACTGTAACTGCACCCCTCCCCTAGTGCTATACTCCCTAGTCCCCAGTAATGTAAGATATTGGTTGTATGGCCCTATTAAAACTGCTTGTCAAAGTTTTTCCAACCGGGTCTGTGCATATGCTCTGCAGTCTCATTCAATTGTCTGAAATGTTTTGCAGTAGGAACGCAAACTCTGGGCTATCTCTAATGGATTTCTTTTGTAAATTGGCCAGACTGGGGATACATCTTTAATTTGTTAGATCCTTTTTTAAAAACACTTTAGAGCATGTTTTAGTAAAGGGTGCACAGTATGTAAATCCTGGCAGGAAGAGCTCAGTTGCCATTAACAGTCAAGCTGGTGATTTTAGGGGGTGTAAATCTTAAATGTTTTAATATCTTAAAGTGACATTAAACCCTCAGATTTTTTAACATAAAACAATACTGTAATGTGTGCCTTACTGTAATCTATGGTTGTTTCCCTTCTCTTTGCTGCTCTTCCTTTTAAATCCTCATGTCTTCTCATGCTTGGGGAGAACTTCCCTTTGCAGCTGACTGCCTCTTCCTGTAGTGCTGGCTCAGGTTGTGAACCTGCACAGAGACACCAGGTAGCCATTCCAGAGACAAGGCAGTCTGCTGCAAAACAGAAGTTCTGCCCAGCATGAGAAGAGATACAGATTTAAAAGGAAGAGCAGCAAAGAGAAAGGAAACAACCATGGATTATAGTAAGGCACACATTACAGTATTGTTTTATGTTAAAACATCTGAGGGTTTAATGTCACTTTAAGTTAGCTTTTTAAGGAATAGCTTTCAGATTCACTTGACAGTATTGCAAATGAATAATTGCAAGTGATAATAATGCACATGTAACACCATTCACATGTTATTACGCCTAAATCTTTTTCTTTTTTAAGAATCAAATCATACTGTAATAGTTGGTTTCGCCGTTAGATTTCTCTTTTGGGTTTTCAGGAGCATTGCACTGGCATAAGTTTGAGATATTTATGAAGTCAGAATACACTGACAGGTGCATAACTGATAATTTTCAGAGGTATGAATCGAAATGTCCACATATCATTATAGATCTTAAAGTAAATGTCAAGCCAAAAACTTTTCTGTTTTGGATGTGGCATGGGAAGAATCAAAGCATACCATAATAGTTGGTTTCACCGTTAGATTTCTCTTTTGGGGCTTTCAGGGGCATTCCACTTGCATAAGTTTAAGATGTTTATGAAATCATTCAGAATACACTGGCAGGTTCATAACTGATAATTTTCAGAGGTATGAATCGAATTGTCCCCTTATCATTATAGATCTTAAAGTGTATGTCAAGCCAAAACCTTTTTTTTCTGGTTTGGATGTGGTGTGGGGAAGGATTAGACCACATGGGCAGAAAGAGAGGGCAAATAATTTGAATGGTATTCCAGAGAGTAGTAAAAACCTGTCAGAGGTCCTAATCCTTCCACACTTTATCCAAACCTATGATAAAAGTGTTTTGGCTGAACTTAACTTAAAAAAAATGCCCATTGCATTCACATTTTCAATTAAACTCCTGACCTCCTCTTTTTAGCTAACTTCAGTGTGTGGAATGAGAGCAACGCTTTATCTCAGCCAGGTTCATTGAACAATCCAGCTTTCGGTTCATATTTTACCTGCATCCATAAATGCTTGGAGTGCCTGAAGGTAATAGAACTCGGCCATGTCAAAGTTTCTTAGTTGGCTATAGGCAAAAGCCAAGTTACACAGGCACTGTCCTTGTGCATTCCTTTCTCCCAGAGAACCTGCAACACATTAAGATACCAATGCTAAGACACAGGCCCACAGGATAATAAGATAAACTAGAATGACTCACAAGGATTTGGTCAAAATAACTTAAAACATACAATCCAAAGCTAGGTATGACAATAAAATATGAATGTTTATTATTAAGCATACAACATTTAAAGAAATTGCCTAAAAATGTGGTAACAACATATTAAAAAATATGTAAAGAAATGTGTAAACAAAACGTGTCATTATCACTGAATGATGTATTAATGGATAGACGCAGACCTTATGGGAGCAAAGAGCAGTCCCCTTAACTAGATAGTCCTCCTATCTAGTCTGAACTTGTCCATAAATACATAATTTATTTAAAGGATCACTATAACTTAGGTACAACTGTCTTTTAAAATAATCCCCCCTCTTATCTGAGTGTTGGGGACCCAGTCTAAGACTTGCCTTGTCCCCTGTTCCAGTGATCTTCCGTGTACTGCTCCGCCACACAGAATTTCTGCAGATATTGTCCCCGGCCTACTGTGTCTAATGGTAAATCCAGCATTAACACTACCAGAAGGTGGAATCCTTAGGTACTGGGTGTTATTGGAAAAACTATGTGGCAATGGAGAGGTAATTAACACAATCTTCTTGATCCACCTCACTGGCTATTATTAGTGCATGTGGTCAGTGTAGAAATGGGCCTACTGTTCCAAAGTCATATCGTTTTGCATACTCAATAAAGGAGCCTAAGGTGCAAATATATACGCAATGCAGTAACCACATAATCAGGTATATTCATGATAATTATGTCAATGATCCATAGTACACAATACACACTTCTAGTACACTGCAGGGATACAATTCTTCCCTGCTAACTTGAATAGGTTACATTTTAACCTATTCAGGTTAGCTGGGGATAATTGTAACTATTTCTGTAGTGTGCTGCAAGTTTGTACTGTATACTATGGATCATTTGATTTAACCTATTCAAGTTAGCAGGGTAGAATTATAACTCTTTAAATGATCAAGTTGCAGAAATAGAGTAACAATTCTCCCCTGCTTCTTCCAATCTGTCCCACTTCCCCCAATTAAACTTGAAGTTATACAAAGTATTGCTGATATTAAGCAATGACTGAGACATTAGATTGGATGTGGGAAATATTAGGAACATGCTCCGCAAGAAAGTGCCCTAAAATCATTAGTCTGTATTGTTTTAGAAAAAATGTCACATGTTCCTTTAAGAAAAGTATCGTAATTGGTTTTAGGCAAGTACCTGAGGGACAGTACTTGTATTTGTACTTGGTCTTGAAAAAGTGGTATCGGGACATCCCTAATAAAGCATTAAATATGGAATAAACAATGATGGATGCTTTGGTTAGTTTCAAATCATTTCACAGAAAATTGTTATTATATGTTCTTATTTTTCCATGAAGGGGTACCACAAAACTTGTCCAAGTCTGTATTTTTGTATATTTTTGTATATTTATGGACGACACACACTATTCACGCTGCAGCCAGCTTAAATGTATTTTTTTTAATCATATTTCATTTTTAGCAGCAGTAAATCACTTTAAAAGCGGAATATAAAACATTGTTTATCGTCCAGTTACTCAAGAAAAAGGAACGAGCTATTTAATGGAAATATCGATTGATCTGGAAGACTGCTCTAATTAATACACATAATGAATATAATACCTTACCGTACATATCTGCTGCTTCTGCATGGCTCCGGAGAGATTTTTCATATTGGTAAAGAGCATTGTCAACGGCTCCCAGGTTCTGCAGTAACACAGCCATTTTTCTTATAGAAAATTGTTTTCCGCTGCACAGATTCAGACTTTCTGTAAAGCACTTTTCAGCTTCACTAAAACATTTCATTTCTGCATAATGAAGGCCAACATGGTTATAAAGTGTCCCTAAAAACAGAAGGCGGAAAAAATAAAACATGTTCATGTGCATCAGGGCAGAAAACATACTATAACCAAAGTATGCTCAGCATATCAATGTTAATCTAGGGTCCCTTATTCACTAGATATGTATGCCTAGTTCAAACCAAGTTTTGCTTATTCTGAGGTTCAGCTAACAGCTTAACTAAATTGATATTTTGGATGAACTTCCATCTGCAGACAAGTGAAACATTTAACAGCAGTATTACTACAGCTTCTAAATCTGTTAGCGTTCCCTGAGGCAAGTTGTTAGGGAGTCAGCAGCCACTGGCGTCCTAACAACCAATAAGTTAACCACCCCCAGCCCATTCAGCTGTGAGACACTAATTCCAGCTGACAGCTGAATGTAAACAAGTTAAAAATAAAAAATAAACAACACGAGTTCCCCCTAAAATTTAAACCAAGCCCTTTTCCCTGTGTGTAGCCTGACAGGCCAGTGAAGGGGGGAGGATGAGTGTACACTCCCCCCCTCCAGATACATACAAGGCCACATGCCTTTAACAGGGGGGACAAGGGTTTATTCCCCACAACCCTGGCATGATGGTTGTGGGGGTCTGCAGTCAGGGGGCTTATTGGAGTCTGGAACAATAAACATGGAACCCTACTCATTCACAAAAAATAGAAGTGTAAATAACACACATTTTGACAAGTTTAAAAAAAAAAAAGAAATGTCCCACGCTGCACATCTATTGCCAATTACGTCATACAGATCCTGGTCAATGATGGTGAACAACGCCCACTGACCACTGAAAGATAAAACATGGATCCAACATCCACAAACTAAGGTAAACTAGCGCCAAATGACAGCACCAGTCACCGTGAAAATTAAAGAAAGGGGCAAGATATAGCTGGTGATGCCATTGACCAAAAACGGACAAAAATGGTGACAGCTTCCAAGCTGATAGCCAAATGTAAACAAAAGAGTGTGGGCATACCAGGTGACATGTCCATTTTTGATCAATGACATCACCAGCTACATCCAGTCCCTTAGTTTACATACCAAAAGAGAATAAAAAGAAAAACCTGCAGAACCACATACCCACAGTTACCCGATATTGATCCAGAGTAAAACAGAAAATCCCTACAAAGTATGGTTCTATTTGCTCCAATAGGGAGAAAATTCCTTCCTGATTCCCTGGATCAACAATCTCTGGTGGTTTTTACTTATAAAATGACAATATCTAGTTATATTCTGCATATTTAGTAATGTATTCAGATTAAAAAATTAACTGAGCTGGCAAAAACTAGTTTCTGAGGCTGCCTATTCTACATTTTCACAACTCTTACTGTGAAGAAGCTGTTCCATATGCGAAGTTTAAACCTGCTTTCCTCCAGAAGCAAAAAGTTCCCACTTGTCCTTTTCAATGACCTTATAGTGAAAAACTTGCATCAAGTTAACTATATGGACCATTTATGTACTTATACACAGTGATCATATCCCCCTTCATTGCCTCTTCATAAGGGAGAACAAATTCAGTTCCTGAATCTTTCCTCATAGTTTTACCTCATAGCTGAGGTCCTCCATGCCTTTTATCAGTTTATTTGTCCTTCTCTGTACTCTCTCCTGTTCCACAACATCCTTTCTGTGAATTGGATCCCAAAACTGAACTGCATATTCCAGATGGTTTGTACAGGGGCAAGATTAAATCTCTCTTTCTCTCTGGAGTACCCCTTTCAATGCAAGGAAGTATTTAGCTTGCTATGGAAACTGCAGCTTGACATTATATGCTATTATTGAGTCTATGGTCTACCAGAACACACAGATTCTTCTTGATGTTTGATTCCCCCAGTTGTACACCCCTACAGTGTATAATGCGTGCATGTTTTTAGCCCCCAAGTGCATAACTTTACATTTATCAACATTAAACCTTATTTGCCACATACCGTGTTTCCCTGAAAATAAGACACTGTCTTATATTTTTTTGGGCTAAAAAAAACACACTAGGTCTTATTTTCGGGGTAGGTCTTATTATTTTATTTTTTTATGTACAACAATCCACACTTATTCATGTACAACAGTCTACATGTATTCATGTACAAAAATATGGTGATCAGGGCAATCAGGGGTGCCGTACATTTCCAAGAGCAATTTGCTAACCAATCGCTGGCCAGAATGAGCGAAGCGCACTTTCACTATCGATCCCTTACAGGTGGAGTGCATTTGGTATCACTCCACCTGTGACAGGAGCCGGCGCTATAGAGGAGGCATCGGCTTATGTGGCTCTGCTCCCTCCGGTGCCGCCTCGCTTCCTCTAGCGCTGGCTTCGTTGGCACCGCTGATTCTCTTCTGCGGCTCTTCAAGCTCCCCCTTATGACACCACCGGCCCTGGGAATGGTCCCAACTAGGTCTTATTTTTTGGGTAGGTCTTATATTTTAGCAATTCCAAAAAATAGTACTAGGTCTTATTTTCGGGGTAGGTCTTATTTTCAGGGAAACAGGGTAGTAGCCCAATCAAACAGTGCATTCAGGTCTGCTTGTAAGTTAGAAACATCTTGTAAGGACCTTATGCCACTAGATAGCTTGGCAGGCCAGGAAAGGAGGGTGGGGAATGTTAACCTTGGGGTAGTCCACTAACAAACGTGGACCAGAATATATATTTATATTCAGAATATAAATCATGAATCCCTACTTAATATGGTCTTTCAGCCAGTTTTATATCCATTGATAAACTGAATTTTCTTAGCCTACAACTCTTAATCTAAATTATAGTCATCTATGGGGAATGGTGTCAAACGTTTTTACTAGAGGTGCACCGAAATGGAATTTTTAAAACCGAAACGAAACCGAAATTGAAAAAAAATGTCAGGCCGAAACCGATACCGAAAATGTTTTTTTTTTCGTCCTGACTCCTGCAGCGATCGGCGGCTGTCACTTTCTTTTCTCCCCGCTGGAACAGCGCCCAGTGGGGAGAAAAGAAACCAGGGATGACCCGATGTATCGGCCGAAACATGGCTCTTTCGACATTATGCCAAAAGTGCCATTTTCGGCCGATATGTTTCGGCGGCCGATATATCGGTGCATCCCTAGTTTTTACAAAGTCCAAGTTTCCTATATCCACAGCGACTCCTTTTTGCTAAATTCCTCATAAAAATAAAGTAGATTTGTTTGACAATTTTGGTCTTTTTGACTCTCACTTATAATATTGTTTTCTTGCAAAAATGTATGTATGTGGTCCTTTATCAAACTCTCAAGTACATATTTTTTGCAGGTAATACAGCCCTGTGCACATTTGAGAAAAATCGAATGTAATAAATAAATCAGTTACCCCTTAATTTGAGCAGGAATGTCCCATTCCAGGAAAAAATCCTTCTTCTGATCTTGGAAACTATCAGGGTTATTCACAAAAGGGTGAAGTGTTTGGATAAGGCAGGAGAAGGGAACAATCTAGACCAAAAAAAGCTGATTTGGAAATATCTCCTCCCTTCTCCAAACACTTTACCCATTTGTGAAAAAACCCTGTATGTGGTTAAATCATTATAAGGTTGGTAGATAACTGCTATATAGAGTTTAAATGGCTGGTTGTACTTTAGCCAAATAAAAGTTATACAGTATAACTAATGCACACTCCACAAAAATTATTGTAAAACTAATGGGTTTGCCCCAAGTTCCAAACTGAGATGTTACTGCATGGTACCAAAGAGCACCTGGAGTCCTCCATACTCTATTGATTCTGTTTGTGAAGAGATGTCTATTCAGAGGTTTCTTCATGTGCTTCAACCTGACTATGACATTATCATGCTGACTTATAGAGACATCATTGCAGAACTAGGACCCATGGCAGAAAATGTTCCATCCTGATGGCAAGCAAATATTCAGCCACTTCTTTCCAAATAATAATAATGATGACACTTACCCAGAATCTGTTTATCAGACACTCCTTTAAACGACTGAACACAAATATTTAGAGTCTGGAGAACTTCCATTTTAGAAAATGATTGGCTGTTTATCATGTATTTACTGGCTTCTCTCATGGCCATTGCAGCATCTTCATGTCCTTCATTTTTGAGATATGAATGTCCTGCAAGCCTGAATGAATGTGCTGCAGAGGAAAGCTCTCCGACAGATGCGAAACAGTACCCCAGTTTAATCAGAGCATCTGCAATGCTGTTAATTTCTTTAGAACTGTATTGATTGATGGCTTTTTCATAAAACTTCACAGCTTTTTCATACTCTTGCATTTTATCATAAGCAGCGGCTATGTTAAAATACAGATCACCATCCCCTTCATCCTTTCCATGGATTTTAGATTTCATGAAACATTTTAGGGCTTTTTTTGGTTTCCCAACACATATGTATGCAGCACCAAGATTGAACAAACATGTTTTTTGAATGCCTCCATTGGACAAATTGCAGGAAAGAATAAAGGCTTTCTTAAATAGTTTTAGAGCTCTGGTAATATCATCTTTTCTCATGAGTTCCTTTCCATCTTTACACAAAGTCTGTATTTTATCATGGATGAGATGTTGCTGTGTGGACACATTTTTTGGTGCATTTGAAGCCTTGGAGGCAGCCATCATGAATTGACAATATCTGTGGCAGCAAAGCATACAAAAAAGTTACACATGCTAAGCACAACAACAACAACACCATCATAATACGGTATATGCACAAACATAATCATTACCATTTAGTTAACATTGACAACGTCCTGTCCATTGCTAAGGTCTGTCAACCTTCCTAAATGAATAATGGTGGTACATTAACAAATATGTTTATTTTGGTGACATTCTGTAAAATTAACAGGAATTCCGCCTGATGATCTTGTTTATAACAACCAATCAGCTAGCATCTATCGCACTTGGCACAAGTTAAAAATGAATGCATGTCTGGTTAGTCGCTGCAATGCCACTACTTCAAAAGTATCTATTTGAATCAAATATATCTTGTTCCAATACCAGAAATATCATCAAGAAAAATATGATGGTAACCAGACTCCAAAAGAGTAATTAAAATCAATCATATTTATAATATAGGCTATTATTCCATAATGTTCTGGTCCTAAGTACACAGTAAGTAACTTCTAAACACTATTCTAAAAAATATAAGCTTAAAGTGACATTAAACCCTCAGATTTTTTAACATAAAACAATAGTGTAATGTGTGCCTTACTGTAATCCATGTTTTTTTCCCTTCTCTTTGGTGCTCTTCCTTTTAAATCCGTTGTACGTTGTCTTGAGTTTGCATAGTGCATTGACATCTGTTGCGATGCGGTATATTGCATAAAAGATAATTTTGCATTGAAAGGCTAAGTTGACTGTAATGTATATAAACACACTGTTCTATAATGAAGCCTGTGGATTCCATTGTGACTGTGGCTTCAGCTACCCAGGGAGCTCATTAGTGCCTCATTAATTGTTTGTTATAAACATACCAGTTTTTACAGCGTTATCCTTAAAATCAACTCTTAACTGTTCACCGCTGACTCATGTTTTCAGTCTATGAGATCAGCTAAGTAAGTGGCTGCGTAATTAACGTAATATAATTGATAAGAAAAATAAATATAAAAGTGACAACAGATTTTATTGTTCCCCTAGGACTAAATTTAATTTTGTATTACAATAAAACAAAGCACTTTACTATTTGTGATGGATTTGAAACCGCTTATTGCAGCTCCATTTGCCTTGTAATGCCTTTTTCTTGCATTAGGGTTATCCCAAATGTATCATTTGGTTGCTGGCTCATTTTGGCTCTGGTTAACCCAGCACCATGTGTAAGATATATGGAGGTGTTTAGTATTTTGATGATTCTGTAAATAGCTCTGTTTTTACACTAACGTAATTTGATTTCAAACTACTGTCTGAATGCAGGTGGGAAACAGATTCAACTACTGCAATATCTAACTGCTACAATAAAATGTAATATATACATGTTTTCTTCAGATACCATTACAGTCTATTCTAACTAGAAAACATATCAGAATGAATGATGTGTTTGTACAACGTAATAGGGTAATATGAGGCAAGAACTACATCTTTAGGATATGACTCTAAAGACTACCCTTTTCACCCTGTTAGAATTAGGTGGTGCTAATGCTGTTGATGTTCCTGACATTAACATTGCTGACCTACTTCAGAAAATGCTAGCTACCTAGCTCTCTCTCTCGAGTCAACACAGTCACTGACCTGTAAAATGCATGTAGCAGATGAAGTCAGAACTTTAGATCCAACTATTTATTTTGGGTGAGTAACATCACTAAGATCAGCATAGAAGCAAGGCAGCTAGTATATTTAAAAGAAAGGTAGCAAGGACAACCTACATGTTTCCTTAGTACAAATTTAGTACACGTTTTCTTTAAAGGGTGCATTTAGTATTTTGTATCCCTGCTGTGATCTGCCACACCACCCACGATAGGATTCTTCCACATCTGTCCCTGCTGCCATCTGCCACATCTGCCTCTGCTGTGATTTGCCACATCTGCCCTGCTAGGAATACTCCACATCTGTCCCTGCTGCAATCTGCCACATGTGCCACTTTTGTGATCCTCCATATCTGCCCTGCTGTGAAACACATCTGCCCCTGCTGCGATCCACCACATCTGCCCTACTACAATCCTCCACATCTGCCCATGTTGCGACCATCCACATCTGCCTCTGCTCAGGCACTCCACATCTGCCCCTGCTGGAATCCTCCACATCTGCCCTGCATCTGCAGCTGCTAAGACCCTCCGCATCTGCCCCTGCTGAGACCCCCCGCCAAGACATCGGGTCGGTAACCTGGAGCAGAGCGGTATCACAGAGTATGTAGCAAATGCATATATTATTCTCTATTTCTGTATAATGTATTGCTTTGATTTGTAGTCCTCTATAGCGGGTTGTATTCTGCATTTATATATAATATTTTGCTGGAATTTGTAGTCCTCTATAGGCGGTGGTATTCTGCATTGGTGTATAATGTATTGCTAGGATTTGTAGTCCCTCTGCAGCTTGGAGTCAGTGGCGGAACTATCAGGGTCCCAGCAGTTGCAGCTGCGACCAGTCCCTGGCAGTCCACCACTGTCCTAAAATCATTAGTCTGTATTGTTTTAGAAAAACTGTCACATGACACTTTTAAAAAAGTATCGGTATTTT
>NW_017306690.1:775991-778356 GCF_000935625.1 Nanorana parkeri | reverse complement strand
GGGGGTATTTTTTCATGTGTATGGGGGGGTATTATTTTATATGTACAGGGGTTGTATTTTTTTATGTGTATGGGGGGGAGGGGGGCAGAAGTGTATTAGGCTACATTTACGCCTCTATCTTTAGGTGCAATTGGGGATTTCTACATCCGGAACTTGTGTTTTCCTGCAGCAGCAATCCCTGAATTGGCGTTTACAAGTGGCAGCTGTCACCTAAGTTAATGATCAGGTGACAGCAGTTGCATGTAAACGCCTGCACACCGCATGTAATGATACGTGATATGATTACATTCGGTTAGGAATCAATCACTCTCCCTGGACGCAATGTTTATGCACTCAGAGAGAGTGTTTTCTAACCACATGTAATCATATCACATACCATTGCATGCGGTGTGCAGACGTTTACATGCAGCCGCTGTCACCTGATCATTAACTTGAATAGGTGACAGCTGCCACTTGTAAATGCCAGATGCGGGATTCCTGATGCAGTAAAACACAAGTTTCTGATGCAGGAATCCCTAATCGCACCTAAACCTACAGATATGAAAGGGGCCTTATTGTCAGTGTATATTGGTGTCTGTAGTACCAAACCGGATATAGTTATATTTTATTTTAAAGTATGAAATTTGGCAAGCAGCCCCCAAGAGAGAAAAACATTTGTTGAGTGGCCCCTGAGACGGAAGAGGCGGGGGGCGAAGACGGATCTCCAGTCCGGCGGCGAAGATAACAAGGAGGCCGTGTCGGGTATAGATATATATCTATATCTATACATAACTATATCTATAGATATCTATAGATATCTATAGATATAGATATCTATATATATACTGTATGTCTACATATATTGTTTTTATGTTTAGTTTCTTTTCAGGGGAAAGTGATTTAGGTGGTTACGGGGCCCTTGGGTCCGGAAGTGGGGGGAAGGAGGTGATGGAGGCAGGAGGGTTGTGGGGGCCCATCAGCAAAATCTTGCCCAGGGCCCAATTAATATTACTGTATAAATGGCCCTGTAGGCAATCATTTTATGAACTTGTCAAAATATCAACATCAATTCTTTCAGGAAAAAAGGACATCACAGTGGAAGAAGTTCACATCAAATTCAAACTATAATGACCATTGTTCAGTTTTATTTTTTGTTTTAATGTTATACACAGTGGCATTATAGTTTTTCTTTTTCTATAGAGGGCTCCATGATACTGTACAGAGCATGCTGGGCTTTTCAGTAAGAAAGACCAGCACTGCCTGTCCATTTGTTGGCTGCATCTGGAAGAAGGAAGGATGTGTTTGACTCAATTTACATTCAAATGTACTGTATGTCATTTTGCCTTTTGCTATTCCAGACTATTTGCAACATCGTTATTTAGGCTATTCACAGTATAGTTGTAAACCAAGCACCAAAATCCTGGAGTTGTAGTGTAATGCTCAAAAATTGCTAGTATATATTAATATATATAAGAAAGAAACCTATACATACCCTTGAATCACTATACAATACATCAAATGTGTAGCTAAACCATACAGCAAAGCTTAGCCATTTTCTTTGTAGTGAATATGTTTTTTGTTACATTTTTCATTTTTACCAGTTCATAGAGAAGATTTCTAGTAGTTGTATACTCACACTTCCTGTGGTCTAATGCCAGTGGTGAAACTAGAAATCCCATCATGCCGCTGGGAGTCATACCTGTGGCTGTCAGTCTTGCAATGCCTCATGGGACTTGTAGTTCCACAACATCTGGAGTGCCAAGGTTGTCTACCTGCCATAGATGATCTAATTGTCTCAGCTTGTCTAACAAATTTAAAGAATCTAATCTATTTAGGTAAATTGCAGATTTCCAGTTTGCCAGCTTTGTGTATACACTTTTGTCTGATTTGCAGAATATCAAGAAATCCATCAATAACAAGGTAGGTTATTGAAGTGCATAATTCTCCACAGATGGATCAAATATAACCCTACTTATTCTCACAACTTTAACATTTCTAATCCACCGCAGAACAAATGCACCAATTTGCTAGTTTCTCATTATTTGCTAATTCGCTTTCTCTATCAGACACACTTTGGGGGCTTGTTCACACCATGTCCGGACCATGTCCAGACCAGAACAGTTTGCTCCCGGGCCAGAAAATCATCCCAATGTATCCCTATGGTATTTCTGGGCTCTGTTCACACCAGCACAGTCCGTTCCGGTCCAGGCAAAAAAAATACTGCTCGTCTCATTTTCTCTGGTCTGGACTGCACTGGAACACATGGAAACACATAGAAAACATACACATGCATGCAAACGCACTGGGCTGCACATGTAAGCCCATATTAAGCTTACAAAACCCAAGGTAAAATCACGGTAAAGACGCAGCAAAAATGCATTACACT
>NW_017306690.1:755262-775966 GCF_000935625.1 Nanorana parkeri | reverse complement strand
TGTGAAAAGTAAATATATTTCACTTACCATATGCAAAATAAATGTAGTTCTTTAAAATTCTAATTCCAAACACGGAGGTGTTTTATCTTTGTGTAGGAAGCAATGTGTGCTTTAGTGCTGCAGCAGAGTTGAGATTTGTGAATGAAGTGTTTGTCGTTGCCGTGGCGACTGCAAGCAGCAATCAAAGTCTCTGAGTCACCGATGAACAGAAACATACCTGTACAAGGAGTGTCTCTGGTTTATATTTCACCTACCATATGCATATACTATAAGTCTGTAAACTTCTGCTACACAAGTAAAATGATATGGTCTAAAATGTTTTTAAATACATTGGGATTTATCAGAACTGGAGCAGACGAAATTTGGAGCAGATTTGCACATTAACCAATCAGCTTCTCTGCCTCATTTTCAAATCGTGCCTGAGCAAACTGAAGAGAGATGCTGATTGGTTGCCATGGGCAACTGCTCCAGGTTTTGTCTGCTCCAGTTTTGATAAATTCCCCTCTTTTAGGCTACTGCTGCAGCAACTACCTTACAAGAACGAACTACATTCTAAACCTTCAATATTACATGCATTGCTTTCTACATTCTCCAACTACATTCTATGAAATGTTCAGTAAACTTTCAATGCAACATGCAAAACCTATGAATACTTATAAATAAGTATTAAATATACGTTGTATACAGCAGCGTTCCCCAACCGATGGTCCGTGGACCACTGGTGGTCCGCAAGAACATTTTGGTGGTCCGCAATTGCCCACCCCGGGCCTCTCTGATGCCGTGCAGGCTGTGTGGTTTGTCAATCCACCTCCCGTACAGTGCGTGCTCTGCAGGAGGCGGGGCATCTCATCAGTACCCGGACTGAGCAGGCTGCGGGACATAGAAAAAGTGGGGAGAAGCCAGGTAATAGTGGCTCAGTGTAGGGGAACGGGAGGCACGGGGGTGGTTGGGGGCAGTGCTGAAGCTAGGGGGGGGCATGTGCCCCGGGCACCGCCTGCAGGGCCAGTGTCAGTTGCCCAGCCTTAACCTTTAAAACAGCATCAACTCTTCCAGGTACATTTGCACACAGTTAGGGGTTTTACAGGCATATGGGCCACTGCATGATTAAAGTAGTATTACATTCTCAATCTTTTTTTCCATAATGAATCCAGATCAAACAAATATACATTGCCCAGCGGCTGTATAGCTCTTCTGTGCCTGTGTGTTTGTGGAGACACACAAAGCTTACTAGCAAACACTAGCAAAGGGTTGCTCCATAGGACCTCTCAAGGGAACGGAACCACCCTAAAACAAGATATCAGGGCCAGTGCTCAGCTGACCAGCCGATTCTGCAAGAAACTATAACAGGACTATTCACTAAAGGGTAAAAGGTTTGCAGAAGGCAGGAAAAGGGAACCTTCTAGGCCAAAATAGCTGATTTGGAAAAATTCTCCAATTCAGCTCACTTTCCAGTTCAGCTATGTTGTCCTAGATTGTTCACATCTCCTGCCTTCTCCAAACTCTTCACCCTTTTGTGAATAGCCCTGTAATAATTTTTAAACATCAAGAAGCAGAAACCATTGTAAATGATTGAATCAGAATTTGAAATAGCTTAAAAACATTTTGACTTTAATATCCTTGCACATAATTATACCAAACAAGTGCTATTGATCAACAAGATTAAATGTTGGTTGAAAGGAAATTAAGATGTTAAGTGGCGCCAGCAGCTCAGAACTTGCAGAAACCATTGGAACCTAGTTACACCCATCTAAGGTCTGGAGAAGTCTGGTTAAAAGTGGTCTTCATGGAAGACTTGCATTTTAAAAGCCATATTTCAGACATGGAAGCATGGCCAAGCAACATGCCCATGCACAAAAACATGAGAACTGGTCTACAGAAAAATGGCAGCAGGTGCTCTGGACTTAAGAGTCCCAATTTGAAATATTTGGCTGTAGCAGAAGGTTGTTTACTCACCAAAGGTTTGAAGAGCGATACATGGATGAGTGTCTGCAGGTAACAGTATAGCATGAGGGGAGATCCCTTGCAGGTTTGGGGTTGCTTTTCTGCACATGGCGTTGGGCATCAGCCAGAATGAATGTTCTTCTCAATGCTGAAAAGGACAGACAGGTACTTATTCATCATGCAGTACCATTAGTGAGGCTTGTTATCTGGATAATTAAAGTGTATGTTAATCTTAATACTTATATAGCATCCATTCATTCCATTATTAATAAATAGCCAATGATCTGCTGCATATTATGACCATTTTTCTCTGAAAATACCCAGTGATCCAGCCAGTTTCCCTGTCTCCTCATCTAACTCTGACTATGCACACGCACAGAATCAGATCAGTGCTGGCATTGTCAGTTTGCATGCTTGAACTAGGAGTTCCAGGATGCTATGCCAGTGCATGCATACCTGTACTCCCATGGTCAACTTAACCCCCAGGTATGCTACCGTTCCCCTGCCCAGCCCAGTTGCAAAAGCAGTATATAGGAGCATTGTCTAGTGTGCCGCTATGCCCCCTCACTCAGCTCGGCGGGAAGAGCAGCCTGTGGGAAAATGGATTGCAGAATGCAAAACCTTCTGCACTGTAGCATATGCAGATGGGGAACATAATTCCCCACTGTGTGTGATGTCATTAGGAAGCCGTCCCCTCACCTAAGGAGAGATGCCTGCCACACTCCAAAGAGGTACATGTGACCGCTGGATAAAATTTTGATTTGTTTCTATTGACCTCAAAAATATTTTAAATCTGCAGTAGAACAATAACCTGAACAAACAGCCAAAGTCATAAACAACTATCTTCAGCAAAAAGAAGAACAAGGTGTTTGGGAAGAGATGGTATTACCACCACAAAGGGCTCATGTCACCATCACTGAGTCTGTCTGGGACTACATGAAGAGAGCTGTGGTTAGTTCTCCTAGATAAAGAGTCAGCAATCTAAGGCATAAGCATCACTGTGGACACGCAATTCCTTTTCAGTGGCACCCAGAATATTAACTAGTGTGGGTTCTGTGCTCAATTAATATAGAAAACTGCCACAGATCCCCACCAGATTGGACCTGGTGTATGGGATGTGAACTGTCTGCCAGTAACCTGGCTCACATACCGCTCTCTGTCCATGCAGTGATCAAACTACAGAATGTGACATTCGTGTTAGCAAATGTGGCATTCACGTAAAATTTACTGCTAGTGAATCTTCCTTTTGCATGTATTTTAAATGACAGGGGATGTTTAACGACCTTTGAATGTGTGGTGAATGCCACATTTACTGATTTATAAATATTTTAAGTCTATTCCTTTCTGACTCGTTCCCTTACAAATATCTTTGCTCAATCTACCAGTTATGGAGTTGTCAGTCCCAGAATTACCATTCTATTATAAATTAGATATTATATTGAAAGGTGACTTTGTGAAAAAAAAAATCAAAGTGCTAGATAGAAATGCTACCAGGAAAGTGATGTGTTTTAATCTGAAGGAATGCTTAATTTAATACATTTGATCAACCTTGACAGATGAACCACAGTGGGTGGTATAAAAATAATTCAGCCCTTGCACAATCAGCTACTTGTCTTCTTTTTCTCGTAAATACATAATAAACCTCATATTCAGCATTACAGACATGAAGGGACATCTTATCAAAATTTTGCTATTACAGTTGTTTCACCAATGGAAGATACAATCATTAAAATAACTTTTTACTCTTTATCTTCTGAAGCTTTGTAAGTGTAATGGCAAAAGTGAATGAAAGTGTTGTGGAAAACATTTTTAGCTGGCTGCAAACTCTTCAGGAAACATGTGTATGAGGGCAGAGTATGGAATAATAATTATTACAGACAGTTCAGTACCCACACAGCTACTTCCTCATGTATCACTTCTCCCTCCCTTTTAGATTGTAAGCCCTCAGGGGCAGGGCCCTCCTTACCATCTTGTCTTGAATTGTATTGTGATTGCAATGTCTTCCTTACATTGTAAAGCGCTGCACAAACTGTTGGCGCTATATAAATCCTGTATAATAATATACATTTTACAGTTTTATACTGTATTTAAATAAAAAAAAACACTATATATATATAGTATAGTAGCTTTGCAGGCCATCTCTTTGAGGGCTGTCTGGTGCCACACAACCAGTCCCTCAAAAACTTGAACATGTATTGTTCTGCCTCCCCAGTCTAAGCATTGAAATTGTCATCTTTGTAATTTACAGTTGTGGCGAGGTGGCAGTGACCCCTATCTCAGTGAGTTGGCAGGCAGTTGACTCAATCTATATGACACCTTGAAGATTGATGAAGAAGAAGAAGAGAAGTTTAATCCAAGCTGTGCAGATCCTTACAACAGGATAATGAAGAAGGGTGGAGCTATTTATACAGAGGAAAACTGAACTATTGGTAGGGGTGGAGACAATACCAGGGACAGATAAAGCCATTCATATATAAAGGCATATCCCAATGCATGTGTAATATGACATGTATGCTGTTATCTCAACCTATGGACAGGCTTTCCATTGAACTGAAAGTTGTTTGTAGTGAACTGTGTTGCCACAATGGTTTTGTTTTGTTTTTTATTCCCCAAAAATGCAATGGTATCTTTGGAGTGTTCTGTACATTGTATGTGTACAGAATGCCCACAGAAATCTAATTTCCTCTCTGTGACCGGATCATTGTTTTTTCCCAGATTTCCACACTGAGCTTCATGTCAAATGTCAAATAACAAGCATCACCTGCAATGGGATTTTTATTTTTTAGATATTTTCAAAGAGTCTTCTTTACTATAGGGATGCTAGGCTAGGGTTTTCTTATTATGACTCTAAGACTGATCAGGTCAGCCGGAGAAATGACACGGTAAGGCTAACATCGCTTTCTTCAAAAGAGAATACTTTTTTTTTTTTTTTGTAGCATAGCTTTTAAAATGCAAATAATCACATATAATCATATTTTAAGCATTATAAACTATTTCATACTTTTTTTTTAATAATATGGATATTTGCTGAATGCGTAGAATTCTCACACGATTTAATTAAAAGCAAATATGATGTGCCAATATTTATTTCTTTCCTAAATCATTTTACTGACACTTTTATTTGTCTAAAAATTAGAGTGATGGAAAAATGTATCCAATCTTAAAATGTAATTAAAACATTGTAAAAATACTTTGATGCAGTTCAAGGATCGCTGCTCGCCTTCTCCTGTGACGGCAAGCTTGAAAATAGGTAGTGATGAACTTTGGCATGTGTGTGTGACTTTGGTAAATTTGCAAGCCCACGCTGGGAATCTGGGCAGTCTCTAATTTTCTATTCTAAAATTCTAAGTAAGTTACCTCTGAAGCATGCTGCATGGCTGTTTTAATGTATGTCTTAGTTTTCTGCCCTTGTTTTCAGTCCTTCATGTTAATAAATAGACCTCAATGAATGTTCACAGCAACTGGATCAGTGAAAGCTGACATCTGAGTTATTTTTGTAGGTAACACTCTCACTTCTTTGATACAACTTTAAAAATAGGACCATAATATGCAATTAAAAGATATGGATAACCTTAACGAAATGATAAACAATATAATAATAGATAACAGATAATAGACAATGCGGGTGTCTAATATGAATAAAAACATATTTAGAAGCAGGGAGTTTAAAATAACTGTTCTTTGAGTAACAAGGCCAAGAATGATCCTTTTTCTGACCTGTGTATTGTTTATGTGACAAAATTAGGTATACATTTAATTAATATACACTTTATGACATATTACTCCACAAATCTACACCATTCTTCACAAGAATAAGTTGATATACACCAGAAAAAACAGCCAATTTCTAGTTATTATTATGCTTAAAGTGACGCCAAACTCAGGCGTAAAATCTTAAAAATACATTCAAGTACCCTAACTATTAACAAAAATGTAGCTTGGAATGGTGACTACTTTACAACACACACAGGGACCATGGGGAAGAAAAGTAGCCACCCTCCAGACGGAAGAACAGTGTCAGCACCAATTCAGAAAAGATTTGAGGATCTCCAGCTGAGTGATACACAAATAAGTTACATTATTGTAAATAGTTAAAATACTTGAATATTTTTAAGATTTAACTCCTGAGTTTAGTGTCACTTTAAATGATGATGATGCTGACTATCTTTTATCTATATGGACTCATGATGATATTAAGGCAGATAGTCACAGTGGTACTGTGAACAATGTTATGTCAGTATTTAGATTATAGAACACATGAGAGATCTGAATATAAATTATTGCGCTCCTTTCAGTAAATAAATTGAGTTCATAATATAGGATCTAAGCATAACACATACTGTATATGGTTGTGTGTTAACACAATAATCTCTCATTAGGATTGCTACAGGTAGCACCTGGTATCCAGCTTTATGCTTTAAAAACTAAATTGGGCATCATAACAACAGTGACCTAAATATCAAGTCAAGTTAGGACAAGGAAAAAAAAATCTTGTTTGTAAAAGCGTTAATTCTAGTGCAAAATGGTACTTAGGGTGCCAAATGTTGTGTGCCTAAAGTTTCCAGTGATGGAAATCATACCCTGGGAACCTTTTAAATGGTGATGTCAGAGGATCGAAAGATAAATATAGAAAGACATAGAACTTAGCTGATTATTATGGCTTATATATTATGTTTATACACACTTAAAAAGGACCTAAGGGTCTATTTAGTTAATAAAATATTGGATAAACTCATCATGGTGTTTGTTGACCTCCTCTGTTATGTCTAATATGTATTGCAAATAGGGGTGGAATAGATGAGTGAGTTAGAAAAGAAGACCTATGTAAAACATAAGTATATAAGTTGTGAAAGAATGTGTATACATGAAATTATTTTTTTCCATTTTGTTTTTATATTCCACCATCTTGTCTTCTTTTGACTTTCTCTTCCTAAAGAAATGAAACTTTGGATAAGTCCTAGGAACTGGACTCTTCTGAAGATCATTTCACAGATAAGATTTAGGTGCATACACAGTCAGAACTATGATAATTACAAGGCATATAATGTAGTGTGCCAGTTAGTAAACTTTAGGAATTGCTTACAAGTTCAGATCGAGTGTGTATGTCAGTTTGCAATCCTCACATGATCATGCTAAACAAAAGGGCAAAACTTTTCTTATACAACAAACAATCTATTGAAGACGATTTGGTATATACTATACAATGGGGCGTAACTGTCATGAGGTGAAGATTGAACTTTGTTCCAAGCAGTGCTATTAAACTAAAAAGAAGGGGACGCCAGTTTCCAAAAGTTTCAGTGTTGGCCATTGTGTTCCAGGGTACAAGCTATCATCCCATACAAGAGATTAAAGCTGACAATCTTGCATATAGTAACACTTCTGTAGCTTCCATCCCCACATATATAGAGGCTTCCATTGCTGGAAACAGCTGATTTACCTGGACAGAAACCTTTGCATGTTCATTGGCTGAAACCAACTTATATTTCTTACTGACTTTTTCATCGAGCAGCCCGCACATCTTACTTAAGTGTTCTTCTTCCTATGTAAGTGTTTTTATTCCTACTAAAGTTTTAAACATCAGTAACAGATTATGCCTGCCAGTAGAAGACACACTGCAATGTTTAGGAACAACATTTAAAAAAAAATATTTTAAAATGTAATTGATTAAGGACTTTAACACAAACACAAGTATAAATGTAACTTAGTAACCCTATATACAACTTATATTTTCAACTCTCCCTGTGTACAATCTAATATTCATAAATCAAATCTAAACCTAACAGCAGCTCTGGAATCTTTTTGGGTCTGGTCAGGGCAGCTTCATTTCCAAGGCAGGATATGTGTGTAGGGAGTGCTAATGATGAATTAAAGATCTGCTCAAATAGTAATAAAGAAGTTGTGAAAAACACATTCTAAGCAAAAAGATGAATTTCTTAAATCAAAATGTTTAATTAGAAAGGGAAAAATACTACACTATTAATACTATATACTTATATTACTATAGAGTTTCCAAAAGTTTCAGTGTTGGCCATTGTGTTCCAGGGTACAAGCTATGATCCCATACAAGATAATATAATATAATACTATATTATTAAGGAAATAAAAAAAAAAAAGAGACAATAGTATTAACAACATGAGCCCTATGTCATTACTATGGAGGTGTACGCTGTTTTTTTGTGCATACAACAGTTTTTTGCTTCAGCTTTCATGTATTTTAAATGGTGAATGGCTGTGGTTAATTGCGCTTTGATTACAAGAATTTGTGTTCTGTATTGTGCAACTTATATGAGATGGTGAACACTGCACTGTGGCCGATGAGCTTGTATACAGCATGTGCTGTATAGAAACGTATTGTAACCAGCTACAGAAGCAACTCTGCATCCAGCTAGCAGATTTCTAAAGAAAATAATCAAAGACATCTGTATAAATCTCTTCTACAAAGTTGCTGGTGTGACGTAGCCCTTCTTTAAACCAAGGACACCAGCAAATCAATGAAGGATATTTTAGGGTATTGCCAATTATAGTTTGTCCCTCTATAAAAAGTTAGACTACCCCACAAACCATAATAAGTGCTGCAAGGGATGCCACGTAGACACACCAATATATGACATAGTTTTGTTCTGCCGCTTGTGGTTTACTAGAGCTGGCATGCTTATATGATGTTTGCTCTGAGCTCCAGGCAGCAGTTGACCATATAGTCTGGGGGTATAAGGGGGGAGAGCAGTTAAGGAAAGATCCCAAGGCCTTTGACATATTTATTTTTTGGGCTTTCTACTGTACAACCACAAAGTGCAGTCATTCAAGGATCAATCTGTCTGTGTATAATTTTATCGAGGATAAAGGTCACATCCACCCATATGAGAAACTCACCCTAATGCATTTCCCCCACAATAGGACTTGATTGTAGAGTAAGTATATTCTACAACAAAGCCCTATTGTGAGTGGAATGCGTTAGTGGAAGCCGCTCAGGTAGGTGAAGGTGAACCTTTTCCTTAATAATTTCATACACAGAGTTCTTTCGGAGTGCAATATGAATTTCTTTACCATGGGATGTTCATGCTAACTCTTGCTCTTTTAAAGATATCTAAGCTTGCTAGCCAGTAAAGGGTCTTATATGTATAAAGCGTGCTATAGGAAAAAGCAGTTGAATACGGCAAATATATCCCTATATTTAAAGTTAGGTGAATCCTTGAATAACTGCAATTTCTGGCTGTGCAGTAGAAAGCATCCGGTTTTGTGAACTGATAAGAGCTAGCATGTAAATGCATAAAATATATTGTTCTATGATGGTAGTAGAAACTTAGAAGTAAATCTCTAATGGCTATGGTCTATCATGAGGGGTCTGCTCCCAGGCTCACCTTACACTCTAACTATGTGACAGGGCATGAAATGAATAATAATAAACAACTTGTTGCTATGCTTTTGAAGAAAATCAACTAAATACTTTCAAGTGGCTGGCGAAAGCAAAGTGGGAAAATCTTCTAGAGAACGTTGCCCTGTAATGGTATTATGCTCCTCTAGGAAACTAACCAATGCCCTCTGGTGGATGAAACTCATACAATTATTGGAATTGTTCCGTTCCTCACCTTAGTTTCACCCATTCTTTTCCTACATGTTTTCTCTCCCCTCTTTCCCTTCCCTCCTACATTACCTAAATTAATTTTCTTCCCTGGTCTCTTCTTTCCTCTTTCCCTCCCTTTCTCCCTCCTTCCCTCCCTTCCTTCCTTTCTTCCTTCCTACCTTCCTTCTTCTCCTTGCTCTGTCCATGCTCTTACTTAATTTTACTTACTAGCCTTCTTTCCTAGTGCTGAGTATATTTATTGATGTCAGTATTATTAAGATGCTAGACTACTCTGCATTTCATTCTGTGTGTTGTCAACTTTGTGGACACAGACTTATCTATATTAGTTGTTGACAGACAGAAATCATAGGGCTGCATATGACATATTGCTGGGGGCCCACCCTCAATTACAAAACGTACACAAAAAATAAACAGTAAGACATTTACCTCACCTTTCTTTTTACCTGTTGATGTCACTTTGTGACATGACTGGAAGCAGCAGCTCAAACCATAAATCTCTCTCTTTCTTCTCTCTTTGGATGCCTTGCTTCATTTTTTCATCAAGGTTACCCTTTCTGAGACTCTTGCTATCATTTCTCTCCCTACAAGTGAGAGAATAGTGCATTCACCTCGACACTCTCATGCACCTCAGAATGCAAATTCAATGTCTTCAAAGACAGATTAGAACCTATTGCTTCCTCCTCCCAATCACATAAGTTATAGGTTACACTCTCGCTTTTCACAAGGGCTGGATAAAGGGAAGCTGATGCTCTACACAAAGCCCAACAATGGGGCCCTCCTTGGCCCCTCCATAGTTTATCTGACAAGACATTAAGATGCAAGTGCTAAAAGAAAAAAAGGTTTGAAGCCAATGAGGTTTGTCTACCTTTGTCTCCCAGCCAGGAGAGGTCTATGGGGCTCTATTGTACCTGCACGGCCAGGAGGGAGGGATCTTGCAGTGTGGGATGTAAATAAACAACCGAATCTAAGGCATATGGATCTCAGAAAGTCTGTGGAAGGGTAGGGATAGAGGGGCAAAAAGTATAAGCACACTTTGTTTTAAAGTGAACTTATCCTTAAAGAGCATGATAGCTAGAGGAAAAGCTCTGGTTCCCTAAGCACATGTTTATTTTGCTTGATGGGTAAACCACCCCTTGAGGCACCAATTTAGTGTCAAAACAATTCTCAATAATTAGTAGAACTGCAAGAAAATATCAATAATTGCAGTGTTTGTGTAATTGATTCTATAAAAACTGGCGCAAATATCAGTTCAGAGCATGTTTAATTTTGCTGCTGGTGAAACTATTAATCCCTATGATAAGAAAACTATTACATTGATTTTCACAAAAAAATTCATGTAATATAGATTAGTTAAAGTATTTGCAATTTTCTTTCTGATTGATAGTAATTGAAAAATTATGTTGCTGCCATCTATGTTTAAAATGTAATATTTAATACGGTAGAGGGGAAATGTAGAGACAGCTGGTCAACAGGACATCTGTATACCACCAAGGTATGAATAGAATTAAGAGTAAAATAATAAGGCTGGGTTCACACCTAGGCGTTTTTCCGCGCTTTCGTACTCGCGTAAAAACGCTCAAACAGGGAAATGCCATTATTTTCAATGTGCATGGTTCCCATCTGGGTGGTTTTCCGCAAGTACGAACATGCGGGAAACCGCCCTACGCCCAAAGAAGTACATGTACTTCTTTGGGGTGTTTTGGTCGGGCGGTTCCATTGGGATACAGCCAAGTATCCCTCGGAAACGCGCGTTTTTTACCGCGAATCGCGATAAAATAAACGCGCGAAAACCGTGCACATTCAATCCGCCTAGGTGTGAACCCAGCCTGAGGACTGTATCTTCTTTGAGATCGGTATGATTAAAGGAACTACTTCATTAGTATGCTAAACTAACTGCCATGCCTTATAATTTAGATGTTCCTTTTGTCTCAGAGGGCAGATAACTGTGTGGTCAGTTAACAACTGTGTGTCTCTTTGAAATGAATGGTTGCTTTGATATGCTAGGAAATGGCCAACTAGCTGTACAATCACAGGGGGTGTTTTGTGAGTGTCAGAGCCAGTGTTGACTCAGGAAGAGAATCATGAATTATGCATATACATATAGACTGTTCTCGGAGACAGAATGGAGCCAAACATTAATTTAAGGTAGTGTAACGATCGCGGCTTCGCTCCACCGTGGAACGCAAGCCGCGGGACGGAAGTAGATGAGCTGATGCGTTCCAGCGTGGAACGCATCGGCCCCTATGACGTCGGCAGCTCCTCCCACACTGCTCCCCTATAAAAGGCTGACAGAAAGATCAGTATGGCGTTCCACTATTGCCAGTGAACGCCAGCTGACAACCAGAGATCCCCTTCCTGGACCATTGGACCTGTTGCCTGGAAGAACCCTTTTTGTGCTAGGACATCAAATAGCAAGTATTGCCTAGTCTGTGACAGCCTGTCCCAGCTAGAGCTCTCTGAAGTCATTATTTTGATCTCATGCAACTGCTGTATGGACTTCCTCATTACTATCTGAGCCACACCATTTAAAGGGGAAGTGCTGATATTTCTTTTTGTTGATACTCCTTACCAAAGTCGTATTATTTGAACCTGCTTGAATCAAGTGCTGATATTTCTTTTTGTTGATACTCCTTACCAAAGTCGTATTATTTTGAACCTGCTTGAACCACACATAATAGTTGTAACCCAGGTATGCTGTAATACCCTGGGGCTGCTCGTGTGCATCACCACTTAAAACAAAGTAATTGCGGCACATGATGGTAGAGCTCCTAACTCTTCGTTAATGTTTGAGAGTGACGCCTGGAGCTCGACCCTGAAGCCGTACACCTAAACAAATTACACCTGAGCTAGGCACACTCCGCAGCTGAGATTCATATATCCTGACCTAGCCGTTACAGGTAGTTTGAAAGAGACTTCAGTTGCCATTCAATCACTGTTGTGAAAAAGATATGATTATATTCTTTGAACCTATCATGGATTCCTCATGTGAGTGAATGGGCTCAACTAGGATAAAGAATAAATAGGCCAAAGACATTGGTAGGAGAGAGACTGCAACAACAAATCATTTTCCTGAGAATGCTTAAGCACCATGAGGTGTTATTCAATAAGGAATTTATGGACAGCAACAACCGAAGCTAAGTGACTTTTAGGGGGTTATTCACTAAAGAGCCGAAGGATCCAGCTATAGCTTCGGCTGTAGCTGGCAAAGCCGGCGGTCAATCAGCCAGCGGGGTGGAACTCAACAGTATTGTCGGGATCCGTCCCAGCTGTGGCGCTTTCAGCATATAGCGGGCAATTAGTATATGTCCTCCCATGACCCTAAAGAGAACTCTGAGATAAAAAGGTTACCCCATAGTTCTCATTTAAGATACAGAATTAATTCTTAATAAAAATTGATGTATTTTAAATTCTTACAAAACATTAGGTTACTAAATTATGTCCTGAAATTACAAGATAGGAAAATGAAACAGAATTAACAGCTATGCTTGCTAAATATTTGAAAGTAAAATGTAATTACATGAGTAGTTTCCAAGGATATAGGTCTGACACTGCTGATACATTAGCATTTCATTCCATGTATTTAGAGACTCTTACCTGAGTGAGGTAGTAGATCCAAGCAGTAAACGAGCAATTAATTTGCACTGTGGGGCTTTTCTGATTGCAGCCGTATGCCCACATCTAGAAGACTACCCAGATGTTATCTAGCACATCAGCTCTGCAGAAAATGCTACAAATTAAAAGGCTGAAACTGCAGTATTTTTATTGCTTCCTGCTGACTCAAAGCCATCATTTCATCAAAAGATCAAGAGCAAATCTTTGATCCGGATTAATTGAAGAACTGCTTTATATTTTCGCTGTTTGACTCCTCTGCATGAACTTGCAATATTTAATAAAATGCAATTTAAGTCTCATAAAATGAAATGAAAAAAAACCTCTCACTTTTTGTGTAATACCATTTATTGTATGACTCAGATATCTAGCTTTCATGTTTTGTGCATCATCTATAATACCAGCAATGGACTGCTTTGGTATGTCCATCATAGATCATATTGAACCCATTTTATGCAGAAAGTTACTATATCCTAACTTTATACTATAGAAAATTCAGTGATGTTGTTGCAGTGCTCTGTTTGAAAAAAATTGAATTCAGTATGACATTTGGTTTGCGAAATCACACTGTATCATAAACAATTTCCTCTTCCTGCATGACATTTCTCAGGTCAAGTTTTGCCTTTTGGTAACAACAGTAGAACCTGCTTGTGTAATGAGTGTTGAAATAGCTACTTGTCTCCATTGGAGACCAATGTGGCTGAGTGATTACTAGTGAGCACAATTCTGAGACTAAGACAAGGAGTGTTGTCAGCCTATAACAAAAAGTGCTAGTAGAACGAGGGGAGGATTACCAACACTATTAAATAAAAGTAATGTTATATGTATTTAAAAATAACTACTTAAAATATAACATCAAAGAGGACTGATACTGTGGTGGTCGTACCCCAATAAAAGGCAAGCCAAGTGTCAGCACTTTCCCCCACATGACTGCTGATCTGACGAATTGTGCGATACTACTCAAAAAGGAGCATGGGAGGTGCAGAAAGTAGAGATTCAGAGAATGGACACTGAAGCAGGGAGATCCTTGCACAGCAGTCCAGGTATAGCTTCCTCTCCAGCATGGAGAATAGTGAACAAATCTCAATGTAAATCTAATTAGAATAGTAGTCAGAGGCCAGAGTGCCTTAGGTGATCTCACCCTATAGATATACTGCTATGAACCTCAAGCCACAGCAAATGCACTGCTATTTTGGGTAAGAATCTAAGGCAAAAGGTATATGTTTCATGGCTTTGCTTAGGAACAATTAACATTTCTAGATGTTGCTTATAACATAGAAAAGTTTTGGTTTTTGACTGATGGACAGTTGCTGGAAAATTATTTAGAGTTTAATACTACTTTACCTTAGCAAATGAGCAAATAAAGCAAATACAGCTGTATTCACTTCAGTCACTCAGTCATCTGCAAGCAAAAATTCTGTTTTTGGTTTTCCAATATTTTGCAAAGTGAACACAGCTTCATGTTATTTATTAAGCTATTTGAACATTTGTGTTGAAGGAGAACTAAAGGCAAACCTTTTTTTAATTGCTTTAGTCCTCTTTTGGGTCAAAGGAGTTCACATATTTACTAATGTACAGTACTTCTGTGACCCAAAGTCAGCATATAGAAGGCTACTGCCCACTATTTTCATCCACTCCGCTACCTGATTGACAACTGGCTCTGCCACTCTAGAGCCAGAGATGGCTGTGCCCGCCCCCTTTTCTGTCTTTCCCTCCAATGAGCACTGCAGAAGCAGAAAGGTGAGGGAGGATTCCCTGTGGGGAGCGGTGACTAACAGTCACCACTCTCTGCAGGGAGAAGACCGTGAGCTGAGCAATCAGCGGATCGTGATCGCTCAGCTGTCAATCTATAGAACCGCCATGTGATAGTAGCACTGTCACACTCCGGCTCTAAGTATTGGGAAGAGTACATTTTACTCTCCCGATACTTCTGTCATAGATTGACTCGGGCAGGTGCGCCATCGCCGCGGGCCGGCGGCTCGGCCGTGATGTCACGGCCGGCTCCTCCCCCTGGGCGTGGCGCCTCCTCCTCTTAAACACAGCTGAGTCAGTCACTCGGCGTTCAATCGTTGTGGAACGTCGAGCGACTGACTCTGTGGGGAACAGAGCCACAGACCATCCACAGCCTTAAGTGAGGGGTCCAGCCTCCCTGTCGGGACTCAGCTAGTTCTAGCTGCTACGGCTCACATTGCTACACAGGATTACCTCCTATTCCTCCTGAACTCCCTCCACTCTTGAACCGCAAGTACAAGGGGATCTTCCCCTACCTATTGTTAGCCACTTCAAACCATATTAGACGTATATGCTAGCAAATGAACTGTGTGCATTGATACCAACTGAATATACCATATTGCTGGTTATCTCCTACCTATTGGTAGCCCCTTCAAACCATATTAGACGTATATGCTAGCAATGAACTGTGTGCATTGATACCAACTGAATATACCATATTGCTGGTTATCTCCCACCTATTTGTAGCCACTTCAAAGCGATATAAGAGATGTATATACTAGCAAGGATCTGTGTGCATTAATAGCAATTGAACATATCATATTGTTGATTATTAAGGATTGCATAACTTGCTCTGCTGAAGATACCCTTGCATAACCACAGCACTACATATCTTCCAAAGTGTATTAGTGTACTCCATTCAGGAAATCTGCCACACCGTGATCATTGTGGATTGGAGAGGGGTGATAGGAAAACGATTCCCTATTTATTCCTGCAGTGACAAAAACTACAATTCACCACACGCCTCCACTTGAGGTTGATAGTTATCACCAAAATACCTAAACTGTATACCTTTGACCCTCATTGGTCAAATCCCTAAAACATTCTAGGACGGGTACATGATGTGGAACGGCCCCCCATCAAACTGAGTGTATTGGGGTTCCGCAAGACTGACCGAACCCTTAAACCTAGAGTGTTAGTTCCGCAGTTGAGATCCAAGAGAGTACTGTCCTGCTGGATTGTGACAGCTTCTCCTTTAAGTTTTGTTAAGTGAACAGCCTCTACTCTTTTAGTAAAGCAACTCCACTGCCTCTGTGTTGTCTTTTGCTATGAACAATTGATCAACATTGGATTGTTGCATCAATACACTTATTATTCTGCAAGCTTACATAATATAGAGAAGTGCCCACGCGTGTTTTGTGTTTAGAGATAATTAAGTTTAGAAATGTTGTCACGGTATTGACATGTTACATTGATGGAAACAGTGTAAAGCATGAGACATGTTTATAAGATGATGAGTACATAACTCATGCCAGGAACATTCTCTTATTAGCAAACATACACAGTGATTAGCATCTCTTCATTATTTTTCAATAACTTTACAAAGGATTAAAGAGATATTGTCACCTTGCACATTCTGTGTAAAGCTGTTCCCTGACCACTTTGCACTCAAATCTCCAGTGATCCCACCCAAAAAAAACAGATCTCAGTTAATGTCATCACCCCCTCTGTCACATTACATTGCTTTTGGCCTAGTGATTGGCCACTAGGCATGAGCACTGCATCATGGGAGGAGGTCACATACCCAGAGGCAACGTGTATTTGCAGTGGCAGCCACAGAAGGAGTGGTGGAGGAGCTCTGGACATTATAAGGTGGTCACAGGGTGGCCTTTACACAGTCACCTTTCCCTGAATGGGCAGACTGATAGTGTCTCTTTAACTATAGCAGATCCCAGGGTTGTTTTTGACATATGGAAATACAGCATTTGCCAACAGAAGCTTTGATGGACACTGGAAGAATGCTTTTACAAAATTTGAATTATTTTTAGCATTTCCCAAAAAACTGGGTAACGCCTGGGTAACCCATTGTCCCATCACAAAGGTTGCTCTGTTAATTAAATAGATCTACCAAAGACATTAACGTTTTTGCTTTCAAGCCACTTTGTCTTTTCCTGTTATGGCATCATAAGGCAATCGCCCAACACAAGATTCATATAGCCAGCACACACAGCCAGTAATTTAGTGACTTAGGAGCTTCTTGAGGTGATTAAAGCATCATTAGCTTACTAATATATTTTCCTGAATTATACATTGTGATTTTACCAGAAATCAGACTCAATAACTGATTACAACATATATTTTCTCTTCTTAAAATATGTGTGCATTTGACCATTAAGGTTATACTTCACTAGCAGTACTGATATTTTTCCAAATGTTTTCTGACACACACTGTCATCATTATAAGCTTCCATGCTGTGACACACGGCATGGAACAGTTTCCTCATAAAATTCTGCTTCCTTATGAGAAGTTATGGCGGAAACATAGACTGGACCTTGCTTTGGATGCAACTTATAACTCTCTCCTGCCAAGCCGCTTTACAATGCCCTATAAAAATCTCTGCAGCTTCTTGGCTGGTATTTGTTTCCCTACTTATATTGTTTGCAATTAACATTATCGGCCTTTATTTCATCGTGTTCTGAGGAGATGCCCAAAATGAGCATAAAAGAAAATTGATTCTCTATTTTGGCTGTTTTGTGATTTGTAAAATATCATTAATGCATTTAGGTCATTTAAAAATGGATTTCAAATAAAAAAAATGGAAATATTCTATTTTGGAGACTTCCCATAGCACAGGGGATAGCACAGATTGCAATTACAAATTGCAATTTTTACTGGAAAGAAAGCTGTCATTTAATTGGTTGATATAAAACAATGCAGACAGCCTGTGATTTAGACACTCGATGAAAGAGGTCTATAGTGCCTCATTATGGGAGGTATTATAGGGTAAATTGGGGTTATTGTTTTTGTAGCAGTTAAAGCGGATCTTTACCCCCTTTTACTAAAAATGACATCAGCATGCAGCTCTCCATGCTGATATGAAATCATCTTACATTCATCACATAAACAAACATATTTTGTTTTTACTTACAATTATTGTTTTTCCACTTCCTAGTCTTCTTGGGCATTAGTGATGTAATCTGTGCCCAAGAGTTGCATCCTCTTGGGCACAGATTACATCAGCAGAGTATTGCTAGAAAATCTTCCCTGTAATCATACGATATCTCAGGAAAAGGCATTTTCCTCCCCTGACATGATAAGCATGGTCACATGTCCTAGTCACATGTGCCAGAGTTCTAGTAAAGGGAGATATATTAATCTGCCCTTAAAATGGCCACTGTCAGAAGAATGGGGAAGAGAAGCAAAATAAGTTATGCAAAGAAAACAAAGCCTGCAATTATCTAGAAGTATCTGTTTGTAGATTGCCGTTACTAAACATTTCTAAAGGTGTCTTTGTTGTCCTTTCAAATATATGGGTAAAGTTCCTCTTTAATCAGACCAATTTTCTTCTATGCTGCAATTGAACAACGACAGAAGTAATGTCAGACAACATGGAGGTTAGCACTTCTGCCTTCCAGCTCTATGGGTCCCCAGTTCAAAAAAACAATACAAACCTGGTTAGGACACTATCTGCATGGAGTTTGCCTGTTCTCCCTGTGCTTGTGTGGGTTGCCTTTAGGTACTCTGGTTTCCTTCCACACTTGAAAGACATGGTGGTAGGTAATTGGCTCCTGTCTAAAATGTGTGTGTGTATGTATGCATGTGAGATAGGCACCTTAGACTGTACGCTCCTTGAAGGCAGGGGCTGATGTGAATGTACAGTATGTAAACTGCTGCGTAAATTGTTGTCACTTACTTTTTCCCAGTTTTTTTTTGTAAAATTAGGTACCTCGGCTTATATTCGGGACGGCTTATACTCGAGTATATACGGTAAATACCTGTAAGGAACAAAAGTTAAAATCATGTGGTAAAATATTTAAAACCTCAGATATGGACCTAACTAAACCACTAAACAACAATTGTATAAACAATCATAAAGGCTGTGTTGTACATTAAAGTAATTCCTGAGGAATATATATTTGGATTATGGCACATTTAGCAAAAGAAGAAGGGTAATCAGTGTGAAAAAAAATCATTATTTAAAATGAAGGTTATTTAAAATGGCATATATCAATTCCACCCTTTCCATGCATAAGAGTTCACCACCCCCATTTGTTGGAGTTTGCCTTGGGCAATCCTTTTGCTGTCAGGTGCTTTCTCTGCTGAGTTCATCGTGAGACGTTCAAGGAGGCGACTTCAATTTTCTGGGCTGAGAACTTTCCTTTTTTGCGATTGAGGAAGTGGATATCTACTGGAACAAGTTTCACATCTTGGGTGAAGCATTTGTACAAGCTGCTGAACTTCACTACTACCGGTAGTATGTTTCAAAATGCAATAGGAGAGAAGTTGGGAAATGGCGTTTTAAGTACAGTGCCTGCAAAAAAAAAAAGTCCTATATATCATCATGCTGTATGATAACCAAATGAATAATACAATGTGGATGAATGAGTCTAGACTGACAACTTTACTAGGGATGCCAGCCTGTGGTAATGGAAGAAGAAACACCATCTTGATATCAGCAAGGTGCTATATTTATTTATTATTGGTATTTGTATAGCCCTAACAATTTACACAGTGTACATTCACAGTCCCTGCCCTCCAGGAGCTTACAATCTAAGGTCTCTATTGCACAGGGCCAATTTTAGACAGGAGCCCATTAACCTTCCAGCATGTCTTTGAAGTGTGGGAGGAAACACAGGGAGAACATGCAAACTCCTTGCAGATAGTGTCCTGAATGGGATTTGAACCGGGGACCTCCAGTGCTGCAAGGCACCACTTGCGCCTGGTTTAAAAAAAATTGTTTAGCTTCATTTCTATTCATAAAGTAAATAATTTTGCTTCATCATATTTGTTACGTTAGAATTATTCGTTTTCCGAATGGTTCGCTATTTCGGCAAAATTAGTTATAGATTATGCCGAATCATTTCCTAATTTCGGATGGTCCGTTGTTCATTATTACATACAATTCCTTATTTCAGAAGACTGGCTATATATCAATCTTCAACAAAAGGCCCAAACTATCACATCATGACATCCAAATTAAATGAATGAATACAAATAATTTGTTCTTTTCATTATTTCTTTCGGATTAATTGAAATTCATAACTAATGTTATTTGGAGATTCGGATGTAATGCAAATTTGCCTGAATTTCAATTTGTACCAAAACGAATCACACATGTCTAATTTCAACCAGTGATGTGTAGTCTGTTATTTTTAAAATTGCTTTTCTCGTAAGAGTCTAAGGCAGGGGTGCCCATTAGGTAGATCGTGATCTACCAGTAGCTCTCAAAGCTGATGCTGGTAGATCATGAAGGGTGTGAATGCCCCTTTATTCCATTTTGGTATATTTATTTAGCTGTGCACACATGATTACCTATTAGCCTGAGTCTGCTGAGCCAAGCTCCCTGACACCTTTCTGGTGGATACTGGTGGTTGAAGTTCTATGTATTACATCAAAGAATATTAGTTTACACAGCCTGTTGCAAAATACAGCAAGGTCAGCCAGGAGAGAGAGAGAGAGGAGAGACAGTCAGGAGAGAAAAGAGAGAGACAGCCAGGAGAGCGAGGAAAGGCAGCCAGGAGAGAGAGAGCGAGGGAGGTTTTTTTCGTTGGTAGATCTCATGTAGCTCGTCATTTGAAAAGTAGATCTTAGCACAAAAAATTGTGGGCACCCCTGGTCTA
>NW_017306690.1:712399-755180 GCF_000935625.1 Nanorana parkeri | reverse complement strand
GAAGGATCCTAGCTAGCTTCGGCCGCCGGAGCCCTTCCGTTCAGTAGAACCGAAGGGCTGCTGTATGGGCTATTCACCATAGCCCGTACAGCTCCCGAATATAGGTATATGCTTCGGCTTGACTGAGCCGAAGTGAAATCCGAAGCGGGGCGAACGACTGGCCATTAACCGGCCGAAAGACTTGCAACTGACCATTGCGCCGAGCCAGCTGTGATCTTACGACTGGCTCCACCAAGTTGCAATGACAGATCAGCATCCTCAGGTTAACTGGGGACACTGAACCCAGTTGTCATTAAACAATGACAACTGGGTGGAACCGGCCGTGATGTCACGGCCAGCTCCACCCAGTTGTCATTCATTGGGGGACCTGCTAGAACCAAAGCCAGCCGAAGCAAGCCGATGTACGGCTGAAATCAGCTGTACAAGTCTGAAGTGACTAGCTGTACAGTGTAGTTTGTGAATAACCCTCTTAGAGTTTGATTTACTAAAGTAGTTGATAACCTCACAGGATAATGTGTGTGCATGTTTACTTTAATTATCTCATTATGTGCAGATAAAATAAGTGAATGGGGATTTGATTTTCACATCATTTGATAACTGAATTTATTTGCAAAAGGAAGCAATGAAATACAAAGTTGAAAGGCAAGCAACTGGACCATTTAAAGATGCTGCGGCTTATATTTCCATCATTTGAAAATAAATGTTACATAAAGAGATTGTGCATGAGATGGATATTTTAGCTTATGGTCTAGGATAAAGGGGATGATCTAATGAAGAAGAAGAGAATGTTCATGTTGGAAAGTATATGTATGGAGTGGAGGTTTATGTAGCTTACTAAATTGTCAAAAAGTCAAACTGTGTGTTAAATCTGAATCATCTGAATCATTTGTTTTGGGCAAATAATGAAAAAAATTACTGTGCTTAATATATTTTTCCCAGTTCAAATGTAGTGTTATAAAAATACATTATGGCAACTAGATGCAGTTTCCCAGTTTGAATGTAATTTGTTGTCATAATAATTAGGGATGCACAGATACCGATACTGGTATCGGTGCTGATACTGCGCATTACTGAGAGTACTCATCCAAATGCTCCGATACTTACCCCGATACCAGAGCTACCGGTCAGAGGGAGATTCCCTCTGACCGGTAGTGCCGCGAGGGAGCATGGAGTCGGCTTCCCAGCCAATCAGGAAGCTGGGTGACTGCTCATGACCCACCTCCCGGCTTCCTGATTGGCTTGGAAGCCAGCTTCATGCTGCCTAGCGACACTGTGAGGCAGCCTAGCTTCCTGCCTCCTGGCTTCCTGATTGGCTAGGAAGATGGCTTCATGCTGTCTAGCGACACTAGATGGCTTCATGTTGTCTAGCAGATCATGATCCTCCACTCAGCTTCCTGATTGGTCAGGAAGCCAGGCCGTCTCGTAGTGTCACAAGAGAGTGTGAAACCGGTGGGCCTTCAATAGAACACTGGATTCCCAAGCAATCAGGAAGCCGGGTGGCAGGTCATTACCCATCGCCCAGTTTCCTGATTAGGCAGGCCCACTCTACACTGGGATGCCGGTATCGGTATCGACGAGTACGGAAAAATAATATACGTACTCATACTCAATGCTGAAAAAACAGTATCGGTGCATCCCTAATAATAATACATTGTTGCCACTAGATGGAGTTTCCCAGTTTCAATGTAGTTTATGGTAATATAACAAAATACAATGTATTATTACAACAATACACTACATTCAAACTGGGAAACTCTATCTAGTACTAGGTTGTATCTTGAGGATAGTATGGCGGTTGGACAAGTTCTGGCATTATATCTCCAGGAGCCCTTAGTAATGTTGCTATGCAGTGAACTAGTAGAAGATACTGAGAAATGTCCCCAACGGTGAACTCCAAGGCCATTTTAAAGATGATGCTAGCCTGATGCTAACCTTCTGGTGAGAAAGGAAAGGCATTGTTGGGAGGGTACTACTCTTATCTATTACAAAAAAAAAGATAATATATACCTATAAAAAAATCATAAATTACTATCCATACATGCACCGTAAATTAAATATGTCTGTGAAGGTTCTCATTCATCCAGGTCATGTAATATCTGTAAAGAATAAATAAGGGCCTAAATTATACCTAAGCCCTGCATGCTTTCTAACAAGATTAGTAAATTGTGCCAGTTCTTTTATGAAAATAAATGAAACAGTGATGACAGTAGCAGAGGACCTGCAAACCTATAAAATGACATTGTTCCTGATTGGTGAGATCACGACACAGATTACAGACGTACCTGTTCCTGGTATTCTGCTCTGGCCAGTCTCTTAGGCAACAATCAGGTTGAATACATCAAGGTTACTCCAGCGTCCGTACAGGTTTGCAGTTTCTTTCATGGATTATAATTGTGCAGATGAAACCACTTGCCTGTCTTGAAAACATTTACTAGATATCTATATTACTGAGAGCGTAATGATGCATATAAGCATAAAGGCAAACACACAAATACATAGCTATTTGCCAGAATCTTCAACTTGTTCACCAACAAGATTGAAATGTTATATAGACCTGGCCTCCCCTTTGATTTTTGTGGCACTTTCCATTGTCATTAGTTACGTACATATGAGCTGATTTGACTTGTTCTGCAGGTTTGTTTGAAAACTGTGTAACTAGGCACTAAGAATAAACACACATAAAAACACATAACACTAATCACTAATTGTATTTCCTCCTTGTTTCGCCCAACCAATACCAACTCACATCCAGCATTGTTCCTCAAAAATATCTCTGCTGTATGAATTTGCTTCAAATCCAGTTCTGTGTTGATTAGTGATCAGCAAATCAATTTGCAAATCAGGTAGATTTGCAGGTAGATATTATTCATATACTGCATGTCAAGTCTGCGAAGAAACATACAACTCGTGAATTATAGTTGTTGCTGAAATGTGTGTTTCTCTGCAGATAGGACAGAGCTGCATGCAAATATTTAAAGGAGTTGTAAAGTCACAGCATATGCTATCCTGGTATCAGCATTGCAATAGGATGCATACTATAGTTGTTTTCATATGCATAATGCAAATAAAGCAAAACCCTTTAATATAGTGAGTGCTACCTTCCATCTGCCATCACTTTCATCAGCTTTCTGGATTCGAAGTGTGCTTTGCATTTGATATGATGCAATCTTGATTTCTCAAAACTACATATGCCATCATGCAATGATAATGTTGCATTGTTAAGGCCCCGCTCACACCTTTACGTTTTGTCGCGCGTTCAACGCTCTATGAACGCTCTACAAAACGTACAAACATGAAAATCCCATTGTTTTCTATGGGTATGGTTCACACCTTTCCGTTTTTATGCCTGTCAGAACGCGCTACAAAACGGTGTGCTCTGGTGAGCCTATAATTGAAGACCCTCTTCTCCAGACTCAGCCCGCGACTGGAGTAGGGCCTCATTAAATGCTCACCAAGATCAAATGCTTCGTCTCCTACGAATACATAGGGCATTGCAGGTTGGGCGGTACCTGGCAGCGCGGTGTTACCCGGGAGGTCCAGATCACAGTGGCGCAACATGAGCCCAAAGTCCGAATGGGCAAATACCGCATAGTCTGAGCTGCTGCCGTAGGATCCCACGTCTATATAGCAGAAGCAGTAGTTGGCATCTGCTACGGCAAAAAGAACAATAGAAAAAAAAATTTTGTAGTTAAAGAAACGACTGCCGCTCCCTATAGGCTTTATGATTCGGATGTGTTTTCCGTCTATCGCTCCTAGACAGTTCGGAAAATTGCATGACGTGGCAAAAAGTTCAGCAATTTGCACCCACTCCTCCATAGTGGGCTTGGACATGACCACATCATGGAGGACATCCCAAATCGCACAGCAGGTCTCGTGGATGATCTTACTTGCAGTGGATTTGCCGATCATGAACGCGTAGTGAAGACTTGCAAAAGACTGACCAGTAGCTAAATACCTAAAAAATTAAAGATAAAAGCAATAATTAGTTCATTTATAAATTTTGTTTTCACAGTGGATGTCATCAAAAACAAGTGGAAAAGCGTTAAGGATGCATTTACTCGACACCGGCGCAAAGAGAGGGAGTACAGAAGTGGTTCGGCTGCCAGTGCCCCTTGTCGATACATCCACGCGGATCAGCTGGCATTCTTAATTCCATGCACCGAAATGCGAAGGTAAGACACCTAATTAACTTAATTTGTTATCATTTGCATTTCTATCAATAATAATTAAAAAGCATTGTATGTGTACTAACCTGTTTATGGACATGCGTGCATACGAAAAGAATTTCTCCTCATGGCCACGGAGGTTCTCATACATCGCCCAAAATTGACCTCTTTGTGGGTGGTTGACAATTATAGGATGGACCCAGAACCTTCTCCTGCTCTGTCTCTTTCTCCTCAAATGAATAAGGCGCACAGCCGCAATGATTGCTGCACTTCGTCGTCGCTTGACAATATCCATAAAAGCTCCACTCAGCACACTCTCCTCTCCAACAAAGGAACTTCACACAGCACACGGTCCTTTTCAGACAAAGAAACAGGAAAAGGAAATACTGCGACTCAAGAAGTTTTTCCCATTGGTTAATCCCGGAATTCATTTTCATTGGACGCTTGTGTAGTCTATCAAAAAACGCGCGTAAAACGCACACTTTTTATAATGTAAAAAACAGATCTAAATACGCCTGAAAAACGCAGGTAAAAAACACGCGTAAAACGCGCATACATAAAACGCCCAGGTGTGAACCAGGCCTAAGGGTCTGTGAGTTGTGACACAAGGAAGCACATGTTCATAGGGCTGAGTGAAATTGTGCCAGTGCATTGAGGAAGTACATCCTATGGGAATCTTCAATAAATAAGTTTACAAACTTCTAGATCAATATGGTTATTAGAAGTGGGATAGATCTTATAGAAATTCAATATAGAAACATATCTATTTTTTGTTTTTGATACACTTTAAAAAAATCAAACAAGCAAATTGCTGATTGCCATTATCATTAGCAATAATTAAAAAAGACTTCCGCCCACAACAATTAGCGTCATATTATATGGAGATGAGTTTTCATTAAAAAACATGCTCACTTTTGCTGCTTGTGAAAACACCCAGCCATGATGTAAGAAGACGGAGCAAAGCATGTTTACTTTCAAGCTTTCACTTAGGCGCCGAGGACAAGGAGGCCGTGTTCCAAATAGGTCAGGCTGTGCAAGGTAAGAGGACTGTGCTGTCAGAGCCCAGCATAGATTCTGCACAGCCCACCAAATAGTCTCAGGTGTGCTGTGCAATACCCTTTGGTTGGCTCTGCAGGGTCCGTAGGGGGCTTTGTCATGGTCTCAGGGGGGCTTTGCAGGATCCATAGTGTGCTCTGCAGCCTGCAAAGCCCACCACAGATCCTGCAGAGCCTTCCTGAGATCCTGCAGGATCTGTTGGGGCTCTGCCAGGTCTCAGAGGGCTTTGCAGGATCTGTGGTGGGCTTTGCAGAATCCATAGAGGGCTCTGCAGCCTGCAAAGCCCACCACAAACCCTGCAGAGCCCACCTGAGACCACAGTCGGGTGGTCTCAGGTGGGAGACCACCAAACCAGAATACACCACTGAGTACAAGTACTGATACTTTTCCAGCTCCAAGACTAGACTAGAGAAAAACTCAAAAGTTTGGAAGCAGCTGTCATTTTTAAGGAAGATACTGGGCTCCTGGGATTTGTGCATCCCTGTTTTAATGTATCATTTCTTATATACAGTATATATATAAATATATCTGTATACATATTTAGGGATGCACCGATACCATTTTTTCCAGACCAAGTACTGATACTTGTCCTAGTACTCACAGATACAAGTACTGATACTCTTTTGTTTAGTGTCATGTGACAGTTTTTCTATAGCAATACAGACTAATGATTTCAGGACAGTAGTGGAGTACCAGGGCCCTGTCACAGCTCCAACTGCTGCCACCCTGGTAGTTCTCATGCAAATACCTGGTATCTGAACTGTTATCTGAACCTCCCTAGGGGATATCCAGACAGAATAGGGTAGAAAGTTCCAGGGGAAGGGAGAAGCTGTGGAGAAGGCCTGGAGGCAAACCTGGGAGGAGGTGATGAGGTCACTAGAGAGCAGAAGGTCTTCAGAGGAGCAGGGGTATGGGTGATATTTTGGGACTTGGTTGATGATGTAGTTTGGAGAAGAGTTGTAGATGGTTTGGTATGGTGTTGTTAGTATTAACTGTTTCTGTTGGTTGAGGCTACTGTAAATGCACAATAAATGCCATACAAGTTGCACTGAATAAATCAAATTAATGAAGACCTAAACTGAAACAATGTTAATAAATTAATCAATTAATTCCCAAAAGGTTTTACATGTACATACAAGGGGCGGCTAAAAAGTTCTGAAACTAAGGTATTAAAAATCAAAATGAAATTCTGAAATAAATTTTTCTATATAGTCACCCTGTAATTCAATGCACAATGCACATTTTTTCTGAAGCGCCCTAAAGCCATTAAGAAAATAAGTTTCATCTTTACTATTAAAATGCTCCTCTACGGCAGCTTTCATCTCCTCATCGTCCGGAAATCTTCACCCCCTCAACTCTTTCTTCAAATTACTGAAAAAGAAATAGTCACTGGTGGCCAGGTCAGGGCTATAAGGTGGATGGTTGCTTTCTTCAAAGTCAGTTTCTCTTAGGGCACACCATGAATCTTGCGCGGTGTGAAAAAAATCTCCTTCGCAGTTTACCCTTTTTAGAGAGGAATTTTATCATTTTTCGTCAGATGCGTCGATGACCCAGACATGGTGATGTTCACTTACTCAAAGTGTACTGATGCTAATTACTTGAAACTATACCTACCGGGAGGTACTCAACTAGTGTCATACTGGACAAGCAATTATTGTGATTTTAAGTACCTCAGGCACAGAACTTTTCAGCCACCCCTTGTACATTCTAACAAAAAGAAATCTCCTAATATAGGCTTTCAAAAGATAATTAGAAAATACCGTAGAGGACAAAGCAAAAATCTGAAAACTTTGAAAAAGCCTGACACCTGAAATATCTATTCTTCTTTTGTTTTTCAAAAGGGGTTGCAGGATACTAATTGCCATTTTATAAAAACATTGAACATTTTGGTAATTTTTTTGTTTTGGATAGATTGGGGAAGAGTTTGTACCTCTAAAACCTCTGCTCAGTTGTTTTAATTTTATTTTTATTTGTTTCCCTGTTGAAGAGATTTCTTCTCACGTTCTGCCCTGGGCACCACACAGGATGTGAGTAAACATAATGAAATGTTGTAACACTTCTGCGTTCAGATGACATATATCACCACTGATATTAACTCTGCGGCTAATCTACCTACCTAAATAATTGTATATAATTTTAAGGACATATAAGGTTTTTTTATGGTCATTTTTAAATAAAATTGCTGCACATTTGTTTATTTGAAGCTCAAAATTAACAAAAAGGTTTCATTTTCTTTGTTATTGTGCACTCAATATTTTTAATGTTTTTAATCTTTTTGTTTTTACTCAAATGTATTGCCTTTTTCTGTCTGTAGAAGACAGGACATGTTTGTAAATAAACCTCATGTGATTGCCATTATTGGCTGCCATGTGTTATTATTTTCAAAAAACAACGCTAGAATGCATGATGCAGTCTGCCATGTATGCAGGATTACATTTCAACTGTACAGCCCACTAAACAAGAAAAAGGACAGATGGCTCCACATTTCATAGACTATAAAGAGCCTTGTGATTCTCTTACACATAGGAGGATATTTTTCTGGCTAAACGTTACCTGATTTGAGGAAACAGGATAAGCATATGTTACCATGGTACCAGCTGGCAGAATCAGGGACCTCCCATACACTCAAGATTTTTACAAATCTGGGCAGATGTCATGTTGCATCTATGGGTAGCTTAACACCCAACTCTGAGTTTGAACCCTTACCCTTCAAAGAAGCACTACTGCAAAAAAACAACTTATCTTCCAAGGTGTCTTCAGTCCAGTTGCGTGATATTACACCTCCTCTCTACCTTCTTCCTCCAAAAGTGGGCAGACCACAAAAGCTGCAGAGAGTCCATTGAGTCCAGGAAGGGTGGAGCCTTGATGCCCTGAGTTAATAGGAAGTGGGCTGAAGGACACTGAGCTTTTTTCAAACTAGAAAAGATCAGTGAGTCTGTGTGGGGCAGTGCCAGAAATCAGGTGACCATAGTGGTCAGAGCTACTGGTTGGGGGCTAAATTGTCCCCTTTTCACCCAAGCTGGATTTGACTTAAGGGCCCATTTATATATTTTTGTTGCAGTAATGCATGGCAACTTACATAACATGTGTTGCTTCATTGTATGTTCATTCTTGACTTCCTTCTGAAAATGCTAGTTGCCAGACTGTCTTCTATTTTTTTAGTTAATTCTGACCCAGAATAGGAATACAGACCAGAAAAGTCAAAGATGGCAGATATCCTTATATTAATCCCTCTTGTAGGCCAGTGATTCATAGAATTAAAACAAGAGCGTCAGCGTGATAGCTAGACATCTAACATTTTCACAAGGAGAACTTAGCAGTAGCACTATCTATGTTTCTTTCATGACAGGTTTCTTTTAAGGCTATAGCCAAATGATATTACTCTGCATTTTTCTAAATCCTCCAACATACAGCAGAATTCTGATGATAAACAACCCCCTTAATATAATCTTTTTAGATTACCTCCACTTTACACTACTCATAGTGCTTAGAATAAAAAGTCAGCCATGCAGTGCATTATCATCAGGCACAAAACTTGGCCTTGAGTTTCATGCTTGATTCTCCAAGGTCTACATAATTACACAACAAAGAAAACACTGTCACATCATATTACTCAATTTAATATGTGCTTTATAGTTGCCCCTGCTCTGCAAGTGCTGGAGTTTAATAATGCAGAGGTAGATTTATTTGGCAAAAATGTTATTAGTTTATGTCCTACAGTATTGCAGTTTTGTTCCCTTTCCAAATGATCTCTTTGTAATTTAAATCCTGTGGTATGTCTGGTCTTGCTTTTTCCTGAGGCTGTAACTGAAATAGCTGTTTTTCATACATTTATACTTTACAACCTTCAGCAACTGTATTCAGTGTACATTATGTAAGTCTATATTCTTTAGTAGTAAATCTAATAAAAGGGCACAAAGTTATTACATTAGACACTTGTTTAACAAACAAAAAAAAGCTGAGAGAAAAAGACAGAGAAAACAATAGTGATCATTAGAGATTGACAGACAAGTGTACTAGAGACATGTTCCTAGCTGATTGATCTGGAAACTGCAGATGCTTTGCTTTAATTCAGGTATGTGATACCTTACATAAATATGACCTGATTTTAAAAGTGTTAAATGGAAAGGTTTTTGCAGATTTAGATGTCTAGACTGGAAAACAGGTGGAAGTGGTATCAACATGTTAGTTCAAGAGGTTCACATTAGCGTCGCCCATGGCCAATTTTGGGTACGGTAATTTTCTGCGATTTCGCGGGTGCGCGCAATTTTAAAGCTTGACATGTTTGGTGTCTATTTACCCGACGTGACCCGATCTTTTATATGTTACCAAAAAACTGGGTAATAATAAATGTTTCCTAACATAATGTTAAAAAAAACTTTTTTTTCCCCAAATTTTCTGTAATTTTTCCTAATTATAGTAAAAAATAAAAACCCCAGTGGTGATTAAATACCACCGAAATAAAGCTCTATCTGTCCCCAAAAAATGGTATAAAATTCATTTCAGTACAGCGTTGCATGACGGAATAAACGTCAGTCAAAGTACCGCAGCGCTGAATACTGAAAAATGGCCTGGCCAGGAAGGGGGTCTAAACACCTGGTCTTGAAGTGGTTAAAGGAGCTGAAATCACAACAGGGCTACACACGTGTCAAAGTATCAAGTAATCTGTGGCTCAGAAAGATGCCCACAATCAGCATAGAAGCAAATATTAGCTTAAGCTGGCCACATACCAGTAAAACTGTGTTAGAAAAAATCATTTTTGGAATGTTTGTTCAATTTCCTAATTTCCTAATAGTTAATAGTGTCAAACTGATGATTAATTTCCACCAAATCAATGGGCCAGGATGGAAAATGTTCTCATACCAATGGAATGGAAATAGTGCATGTGGTTTTTGTTCGAGAAACTCCATTAGTTGAAAGTTGAATGTTAACATCAAAGAAAATGCCAAATGATGCACTACAAGTCTATGATGGCATTATCAAATGTGCTTTAGTTATTAGGGAAGCCCACGATATTGATAGACCATCTATCTTTCACTGGTAGTGGTGTGCATCTATTCATATATTTTTATTGGCTTTAACACAACTGCTCTAGCCTGAAAATGCATAAAAATGTGTATGTGCAAACACACAAAAAAACACGAAAAAATGACCAAAATTTGAATGGGGGTGTAGATTTGAATAAAATCCTTGCATTCACTTACAACAGAAACAGTAAGAGTAGAGACTAATGGGGAATGAAATGAAGATAAACTTGTACTCATTGGGAGCCTGCTGTGAAGGGAATTGACCGTGTAAATCTTTGTAAAGATACATTTGCAAATTACAGCATATTCTTGCTGATGCTGGCTTCTTTTTAATATGGCATTGGCATGTCATCACTGCTATCATACCCACTGCCTTTCATCTTTGCAGATAACATTTTTTAACTATAACTTCTTTTTTACATTGCAAGCATTATAGCAAAATAATTGTAGAGTCTTTTGCTTCTGTTCTTTGTATTGGGACATACATATGGATTTAAATAGTGTGACTAACTTACTAAAGCAGTGGGGAATGTTCACATTGCAAAGAAGATTTTCACTTAGCTTAGTTAATGTGGTGAAAATGTATTTTGTAAAGAATACCCAATAAGGTGCAAGAAAAGTAAAAAAAGGAGTTTTGCTTGTACATATTTGGATAATAGCAGTGAGCACAGATTCACTTCATTCACCAAGCTGAGTTAAAATTCCTTTACAAAGTAAAAATTCACTATTAAATCAGGTACAGTTTCTACTTCTTGTATAGAACAACCCCAAACCCCAAAGGTACTCTTTACTAACACTAATTATGAATACTCTGGCAGCAAATATATATCTTGTTTTGTTTTAACAATAGTGGAGTTACCCTTTAAATGACATAGGTCAGGTTGAGATATAAAAAAAAATTTTTTTTTCACCATAGCCCTAAAAACTTCCACGTGGTGGTTCGATTTTGTTTTCGGATTGAAGACTGATTTATTTTTTAATGAAGAGTGTTTGAATTCTTTTCTATCCGGTTCATTCTTACTCCCGGGTATTGAGGGTGTTAGTGCAAAATGTCTTTTTATATTCAATTTTCGTATAAATTTGTTTAAATCCATGAAGGTGCCGAACTTATCTAAATTTCTAATAGGTGCAAATTTCAGGCCTAGGTCTAAAACTTTAATTTCGTCTGGTGAGAGGTTAGCTGTACTTAAGTTAAAAATACCTTCCCCTAATGTTCCCATCTTCGTCTTGTTTCGTAGTCTCTTGCCCCCTCTTGTCCCCCTCTTCCGAAATGTTTTCTTCCTCTCCCTCTGTACCCACACGTCTGTTGTGTTGGGCCTTGGAATCTCCTTTGGGTCCAATGTTGGTAATTTTGTTGTTCTCGTCCCTCGTATTTCCATCCTGGAGGCGATTCCATATTGTATCCTTTCTGCTGTATGAATCTTCCTGGTGGTGGTCTCTCTCTGTCCCAAACCCCTAAAAAATTTGTTTTCTCCTGTTATTTTTCATCGTTCCAGTTCTTTGTTCTTTCGCGGTTTGTTCTAACAGAGGGTGGTGTCTTCCGGGTGTTTCACTATTAGACTGATAGTTTCCTTCATAGCTTTTTTATATTATCTATATCTTCTTGGTCTTTTAGTTCCTCCCCAACTCGTTTCCTTTTCTTATTTTTTAATATTAATTTTGCTTCATAGCTTGTGTTTTCTTCTTCGCTTGCACTCATATCCCCTTCTTCCTTATCGCTATCTATCTGTGCCGTTGGGTCTCCTCCATATTTTTGCCACTTGTATACCGAATTAGTCTTAAAATCTCCCAAGTCTCTCATATACTTTTTATGCTTTTTATCCTGTAGCTGTTTATCTCTTTTGGTTAAAAATAGCTGAATTTCCTTGGATGTTTCTAGAAATTCTTCCTTATCTTTAAAAGGCATTAGTCTTTCCTTGAGTTCTAAGATTTTATTTTCAACCATTTTCAGCTTTCTCTGCTTACGCTCTTTCAATAATTGTATCAGTAATTGTTCATTCTGGTGGAAAAACAGAAACCATTCTCTATCCGCTTCTAGTCCTTTTAACCCATCATTTGGGGGAATATCCCATCTTAAACTTCTAGGGGTTAAACCCTCTTTGAGGTACTGCTCATGTGATATTATGTCCCACCAAAGTCTCAATTCTTTATCTTTTAGAAATTTCAGAGCTTTAAGATCCTTTTGTAAATCACCACTAATTGTGTTATGAGTGCAAAAAACTGATTCTAAATTAAACTCTCTATTTCTAATGAAACCAAACAATTCCATAGCTGCAGTAAATATAAAGACCTAGATCTTCCTAATAGTAATACAAGAATTGCTGCGCTAGGTGTGAAAACGAAATAACTAAATAATTAATTTATTTTGTAAAGAATTTATTTTGTAAAGAATACCCAATAAGGTGCAAGAAAAGTAAAAAAAGGAGTTTTGCTTGTACATATTTGGATAATAGCAGTGAGCACAGATTCACTTCATTCACCAAGCTGAGTTAAAATTCCTTTACAAAGTAAAAATTCACTATTAAATCAGGTACAGTTTCTACTTCTTGTATAGAACAACCCCAAACCCCAAAGGTACTCTTTACTAACACTAATTATGAATACTCTGGCAGCAAATATATATCTTGTTTTGTTTTAACAATAGTGGAGTTACCCTCTAAATGACATAGGTCAGGTTGAGATATAAAAAAAAAATGTTTTGACTTGAGGGTTTACTTTGTATAGCACAAAAAAGTAAAAGTAAAAAAGAGTAACATGATAAGTATTTTTACAACATTTTTTTCACAACAGTATTTTTTGTGTGTTGAATTTATGAGTTAACTTACGTAAACAAGTGTACCTTTGAAACTTTTAACTGTGGAGTAATATGTGTGATGATGTAGAAGGCTTTAATTATCCCCCCACCCTTCAAGCGGACCTTGACACTCAAAAATCAAATTCTACCAATGCATCCCTCTATGCATCTATCCCTCTATTCTACCAATGCATCACTCTATGCATCTATCCCTCTATTCTACCAATGCATCCCTCTACGCATCTATCCCTCTATTTTACATAGACATGTCGGGTGTAAAATGTTGTGAAATATAGCTGTAAAATGTAAAATATAGGTGGGCTATAAGAGTCCTTATAGCCCACCTGGGAGCCCGCATAGCCCACCTGAGAGTACGCATAGCTCATTCTCATTAGTCACTATGGGTTAACAACTCTTCTTCTTATCATGGTTTTCTTTTCTCCAATCATTATAAAACAGCATCAATGTGTTATTCATACAGTGACCTATTAGTATCCTATTATATTTAATGGAGACCTCATGATGTTCCAATGTACCCATGGGCTACATTCTGCCATCTACTATTCCTGATCGACATCTGCCCAGCAAGAGTAGCTGAAGTATATTACCATAGGCAGTGGGGAGGAAAGACTTGAGTCAAAATGTTGAAAGGGCAAAATTACTTCAGTTTGCCAAAGCAATGCACACTGGGATTGCCTTGTCATCAGCAAAGCATTGCTGGGAAATCTCATCTGTAATCTCACGAGATCTCAAGGAAAGACATTTTTCTCCCCTGTGATGATGTAAATGGTCACACGTCCTAGTCACATGTGCCAGAAATCAAGGAAGTAAAAGGAGAGCTAGTAATCTGCCCTTAGTAGACTGGGGAAGAAAAGAGAAATAAGGTAGGCAAAAAAATTAAAGACCGGCAATTATCTTGAAGTATTTGTTTGTAGATTGTTATTACCAAACATTTCTAAAGGTGTGTTTACTGTTATTTTAAAGATATGGGTAAAGGTCAGCATCTACTGGATAAAAATATTTACAGAAGTCCTATATGTAAATGTGTATGAGACAATTTATGAAAAATACTCTCTCCTGTGCCTCCTAAATGCTGGTTGTTACACGCCAGATTTTAATATGTGTATGTGACACTGCTAAACAATAAACATAGCATTTCTCTAAACAATAGCCATAAAGCTACTTTATTCTGTACAGCCTACAAATAGCTTTAATTAGCTCAGAAAATATTTTTTCAAAAGCTAGCATATCAAGAATTATTTTCTTTTCTGATAATAACAAGAATGTATTGTATGATGGTTCTTTGTTTTTAACTAGTGCTTTTGAAGTGTGTTTTGTTTTACATTTTTATATTTCACTGCAGGAAAAACACTTTTTACGTGCTGCCTGTCAAATATTCATTATTGAAATATATGATTTTGTTTAAACAAGAAACAATACAAAAGATGCCAAAACCCCCCAAAAAACGAAGTCCTTCTGTATCCCTTGAACAGGATGATATAGTATGCGTAGTTGCTTTTTAATTTTGTTTTCTTGCTCAAACTTTTTTGCACTAAGAGATTGCATTTTAATTTGACTAAGAGGCACTGCACAAAAACCCATTTTTAAAAATATTTTTGGCCTAAAATTGTTTGTGAAATAACAAATTAAAATAATCTCGTCTGAATATTTAAACCAGTTATCCAAAAATTCAAACCCTTTCTTGCAGCATCAACATTTCATTTGCTAATCTATTTCCCAGCAATTGCTGTCTCCATGGAGTATAAAGTGCTGAACATTTGGGATTGAGTATTATCTTGTGGTGATATATGTCATTTTTATGCATTAAAAAAAATGAAAAAAAATGGGGTAAATGCAATAAAATCTACAAAACATGATTAACATACAGATCAATAGTGCAACTACTGCCTTCCCACATGTCAGGATGCAAGGTTTCATCTTGGACTCTGACTTCTCTTACAGGCCCCACATCCAATCATTGTCTAAACCTTGCCACCTTAACCTCAAACCATTACTGAAATGTGCCCCCTCTTTACAACCCAGATAGCAAGCAATTGTGCTGCAAGTTTGAAAATTACTTGCTAAACTATTGCGGACTTGCCAAGCTTCACAATTTTGTTGCACAATTACAGCAAGTCTGCATTGCAAGTCTCCAGACCTGCAAGCTTGCAGAGCTCTTGCTAAGACCTGCAGGACTGTTGCTGTAGACTTGCCAAGCAAATTTGCTACAAATTCAAAAAGTGTCAACTAGAACTTGTGCTGCAAGTGTTCTGCAAGTCTACAACATGCCAGGAATGTGTGCAGCAAGTTAACAAGAATTACAATTTAACCCTGCCACAAGTTTGTGGCAAGTTATCCTTGCTATCTGGGAAATGACACAACAAAGAAACTAATTTCCTCTTCAGCTTTCACCTTGGCTATTGCAACTCCCTTCTCTTTGGCCTACCCTTACACCAGCTGTTCCAACTCAGACATATATAATTCAAAATACCTACAACAACATACAAATCCATCCACTGCCCCCAGCTATGTCACCAACCTTGTCTCAAAATATCACCCAAACTGTCCTCTTTGATCCTCTTAAGACCTTCTGCTCGCTAGCGCCCTTGTCCCTTGCTTGCCTCCAGGATTTCTCCAGAGCCTCTCCCATTGTTTGGAACTACCTACCCCAACCTGTATTGCTATCTCCTAATCTGTGTGTCTATAGGCAATCCCTAAAAACACATCTCTTCAGGGAATCCCATCCCACCTCCTCCTAAAAACTGTGCTACTATTTCCTCCATCAGCTCATGCCTCATAATAATTACCTTTTGTATCACTCGCCCTGCACCCTTTTAGATTGTAAGCTCTCACAAACAGGGCCCCCCTAATCATCTTGTGTTAAATTGTATGTAACTGTATTGTCCCTCTTTATTTTGTAAAGCGCTGCACATATATAAATCTTGTTTAGTAATATTAATAATAGTAATAATTATAAAACAGCATTTTCTAAAGTCATCTCAGAGGCACTTGCAGATGATTTCTTCATTCTTGTTATATGTTTTTCTCTGCTTCTTGCCTTGCTACTTCTGTTACTGGCAGCATATTTTTTCCACTAGAAATAATTCAGATATTTTTAGGGGGGCCATGCTCAATTAAGAGACCATGCTTTTTGGGGAAAGGTCTGCATTACTTGGCATACATACAATGTTTGGCACCACCACGTACATTTCCACATTTCTAGTTGAAAGTGTGAAGTTGTAGTAAATTCAGACCAACCCCAACAGTTCCACAGGCCTCCTCCTCTCATGTAACCTCCAAATCACTATAGAACTAAAACCATTCTCATGCAGCCAGCAGTAAGCTAGACAGTCATTTACCTTAAGCCCAGGTTTTTCTCTCTTACAGCAGCATGCTGGCAGAGGAGACAGCAGTCATGTTTCTCAGAACATTCTGCACACCTCCCAGTCTCTCAGCAGTGTCCCCTCTCTGTGCCCAGCTCTGCAAAAAGGAGAAGAAGGAGCATGGCTGAAAAGGGGCAGTCAATAAATGTCATTGTCGGGGAATTCTGAACATGGCTTCAGTCAGGCCTGGTAGTTATGGTCTTGTTCCCCTCAGCTCCTCTAACCCTATAAAGAGTTAATAAACAAGAATGAGTGGACATGTAAAAAGTATAGTTTGTTATGTGGGTAAGAGAGACTATGGTAGACTGAGTTATCTTTCTCCAAGTGTGCTTGTTATAGCTAAATAATGAGACTGTCTTCTGGAAATTCACACAATTTTGGATGTCTATAAAGTTACATAAATGTGTTTAGTTAGTATTAATTAGGGGTATGTCAGACAGCAGTAGGGTTGTCACCTGCCTGAGATTCACCCAGACAGGCTAGTTTTTGAGTCCTGTGAACACAAGACACTAGGTGCCGATACAGGCACTTTACATTTTTTGACAGAAGCCGCATCCTAGTAAACCAGCGGGCATCTGTAAACAGGCGCAGTCCGGCCCAAACATTCCCTCCTCTGTCTTTCTGAGAAATGCGCCCACCTCTTGCCCCCTGGTGAGACACTGCACAGCCCACCTGAGAGCCCACATAGCCCACCTGGGAGCCAGCATAGCCCACCTGAGAGCCCACCTTACCCACCTGAGAGCCCACATAGCCCACCTGAAAGTCTGCATAGCCCACCTGAGAGCTTGCATAGCCCACTTGAGAGTCCTTATAGCCCACCTGGGAGCCCGCATAGCCCTCCCGAGAGCCCACCTAACCCACCTGGGAGCCCGCATAGCCCACCTGAGAGTCTGCATAGCCCATCTGAGAGCTTGCACAGCCCACTTGAGAGTCCTTATAGCCCACCTGGGAGCCCGCATAGCCCACCTGAGAGTACGCATAGCTCATTCTCATTAGTCACTATGGGTTAACAACTCTTCTTCTTATCATGGTTTTCTTTTCTCCAATCATTATAAAACAGCATCAATGTGTTATTCATACAGTGACCTATTAGTATCCTATTATATTTAATGGAGACCTCATGATGTTCCAATGTACCCATGGGCTACATTCTGCCATCTACTATTCCTGATCGACATCTGCCCAGCAAGAGTAGCTGAAGTATATTACCATAGGCAGTGGGGAGGAAAGACTTGAGTCAAAATGTTATAAAATATTGATAATTAAATTTCAATTTATATGTGAAGTAACCCATGATAATCTATATAAATGTATGGAGCCGCACATGACAAATGGATCAAAATAGATGAAGTTTACTTTGCCCATTTGCACTCTTACTATGATTGTGCATACTTTGATAACAGGCTTTTTTTGTTTATTTATTAAACAGGCAAACAAACTGCTTAGTTATAAAATAATTAAATAAAGGCGACATAAGCCTCATATTGATCTCCATTGTATGCTACTACGAAGTACACCACAGGATGGCACTGCTGCAGCATGATTAACACATTGCACTGCACTGCCAAAATCCTTAGAATGCTATTTCATTTGTAGAATGCGGCAGTTTTATATTTCACTTTTGTTTTTAATTTAATTTCCTAATAAACATTCTAGTAGTGATGACTGAACTGATATGCCCAAACCAGGATTTACAGAAGATTTGGCCAGTTTGCTCAGGGCAAAAGTTTGCTGATTTACTAAATAGAAATGTACAAGAGCAAGAAAAAATAATATGAAGATAAATGGTGTGCATGCAGTGGGAGTTTGCATGAGTGCACAGATGCATGTCTTTCCTATTCCATGCATATTTTGCAGTCCCGGTCTGCAGTTGGTGAAGGGTGCAGATAGTTAATACAAATATATGTGAATATACAAATGAACCAATTAAGGAAAAATAATGTAGTAAGTAAAGGTTTTAAAATTTTAAAATGCTACAAAATGGAGACCTCCATATGTTTATGGTGTTGCCATAACCTGATCTCCTGTCAAAGCATAAATAGGCATACCTACAGAAATACAAAATAATACCATCTTTAATATCTAAACACATGAAAATACAATAGTACTAGTACAAGAAAACAATGATAAAACCAATTAAAAACTCACTAAAGAAGCCAGGAAGGGATACAAAAAAATGTGCAGAGTTGGAATGTGTGTATAACTACATAATATTCAGTGATCCAAAACGTATCATATAATGTAAACAGGATGCTCTTCAGTGAGATGGAACATGATGTCAGTATTCACAAAAATTGTCGGCATAGATGTAGTGTTTTGCTGTTGTTTACTAAAAGAATAGGACATTGGGCATCCATTGTTAAATCTTTATGTTCTTTTCTACTCCCAGATATTCCCTCATATGTAGCACAATGGTAAGTCACTGTTCCAGCATGCACATTGCCCAAAAGCGAGTACATATATGATGTCTCTAATAGATATCTCTCCAAAGTCACACAATGGAGATCACTGTAGGGTGTATCTGTGTATATCAAAGCGATTCCAAGGCAAAACCGTGCATCCTGGGAGGCAGAATTAGATATACAGCATATCTCCTGCACTCAAAGCTTATGTCTGCAGTCTAATACACAGCCCCAGTATGTTATGTTCTGGCCATTTCTATCAAATGTATCTTATGTATCCAAATGATTGAAATAGAATAGTGTATCATGGGAAGCAATAATGCACTTACCCCCTACTGCACTGAAGTCCACTATAGACAAACAGGTACCAAATCCATATCAAAATTACTTAGGCTCATATATTGTGAAATGCAACTATAGGTCTCATCATGTTCCCATGTGAAATTGTGTTTCATGAGCTCAGCGTGCAATGTGAATGAAAGCACCTCACTGCCCAACTTGCAGTCACAAGGTCAGTATACAATGTGAGGAGAGGCACCTCACTGCCCAATTACATAACAGTATACACTGAGTGGCCAGATTATTATGACCACCTGACGTTTGTAGGCAAATTAGCTATAATTTCGCTCTGAAGTTGCCAGAGGGCCAGCCCATTATAAATAGGGAAGCAGGTTGTTTACCAAGACAGTAGAAGTGATTTTTTTCTGAAGAAGCTTATCTGACTTCATAGTATCTTATGAAATCCAGACTTTTCTAGAAAATCCAAGGCTTTTTTACAAGTCCCTGATCAAGCTGGTACTTACATATGGAGCTGAGACCTAGCACCCACAATATAAGAGAAGTGCAGTTTTAGCAGAAAATCTGAAAAATATATATCCCACTCTTTTTGAAGGAGGTAAATGGAGCCATGGGACCAGCTATGCAAATGATCAGTTGCTTTAAGACTTTACTTTTGAACAATTTCACGTGGACAGGTGATGTTAGCTGGATGGATAAATGTAAATGTCCCATCAGACAAGTTTTAGAAACTGTGCTTGGAGGAAAATTCCCAAAGAGAAGACCTAACATATGAAAAAGGGATTCAATAAGTATAACAAGAATAACATTTAGACACTGGAAGGCAGGACTGGGAGGCATTTAAAAAATGGAACAGGCAGTTCCAACTAAGTGGCAGGAACTTTAGAAGAAGACAGAGACGCTCACTGGACTGTAGTGCAAGTTAATGAATAGAATGTGTCATTCTCTCTGTAGCCTTTACATAAACTCTTGACTGGTCAGCACTAAGTGGTGCTCCAATCATATTGAGAATATAAAGTGCAAGTGTTTGCTTATTATTAATATTCATTACCTATTTCTGTGTTTTGTGTTTAGCAGTACATGGCTGTGAATGTGCATTATTATCAATGTATGTATGTGTATGAATAATGATAATAATAATAATTATTATTATCATGACCCGTTTCTATAAATTGTATTCACTTATGTAGCATCATTATTATTGCTATACGATAAAGTGTATAACATGCAATGATAATTCATACCCAATTATAAACGAAAAATTTTTTGTAGTTAAGCAAAGCTAGCATTCTTTGGTAGATTAAAGTGGTTCAAGCTATATCCATTTCTAAAAAATTTAATGAAATGCAGCCAGGCTAGTGTTTTTCCTGAAAATGCCATTACCATGCAGTTCATTACATGGCATCAATTTCTGTTCAAGAACTGGCTCATGTGAAGCTGTCTGGCTGCAGAGTGCTTAAACAGGCACTGGTATGTGGGAAGAGGCTTAGGAAAATATGGTCCACCCACTAAGTAACACTCACTACATGCTCTGGTTAAATATAGGTGAAATATAAACAGAGAGGAGGGGGTATGTTGGTGGGGGTAATCTTTTAATTCTAAGGAGCTGCTACAATCAGTGGCTATTAATATATAAAAGTTATGAAAAAAGGGATCCTGTTAAGCAAGGTTAGTTAAGCAAAGCTAGCATTCGTTGGTAGATTAAAGTGGTTCAAGCTGAATTATATCCCTTTCTAAAAAATGTAATGAAATGCAGCCAGGCTAGTGTTTTTCCTGAAAATGCCATTACCATGTAGTTCATTACATGGCATTAATTAATAATTTCTGTTCAAGAACTAGCTCCTGTGAAGCTGTTTGGCTGCAGAGTGCTAAAACAGGCACTGGTATGTGGGAAGAGGTTTAGGAAAATATGGTCCGCCCACTAAGTAACGCTCACTACATGCTCTGGTTAAATATTGGTTAAATATAAACAGAGAGGGGGTATGTTGGTGGGTGCAATCTTTTAATTCTAAGGAGCTGCTACAATCAGTGGCTACCAATATATAAAAGTTATGAAAAAAGGAGATAAAAAATGATATATCCCACCACAATAAAAATGGAACAACATTGTTCACATACACACACATACACACCCACATTTGCTATTACTAGAGACTAACCGTAGCCCACCTCTACCAACCCTGTAGATTTTTTTACATGTGTCTTAATAATGAAATAATGCTGGAAAAAAACTAAAACGAGGGCACAAGCCAGAGCAAGGTCGGGTCCAGCCAGATAGTGGCCATAGAAGGTTTATCAAACACTGTTCAAAATACTGCAGCATATCTCTTCTCTCTCAGAAGATTAACATTCAATAGCCATGAGTCATCATGGCTTTATCCTCCAATACCGGTATAGACTTGATATAGTTATGTATGTGCATGCAGCACCTCCTCCCTTCCCATGCACCTTAAGCCTTCGTCCTGATAGTAAATTGCAACAGCTCCTTGGAATGAGAAAGGATCTAGAGATAGGTATCTAACCCTGGGGACTGATGTACTGCACATACATATATACATATATACAGTATATCAAGTCTACGCCCTTATTGGAAGATAAAGCCAGGGTTACTCATGGCTATTGAATGTTAAGCTTCTGGGAGAGGAGAGATGTGATGACACTTTGTTGCTTGTAAGTCTATGCCAGCTTCCTGCCACCTCTACTTGCATCTTGCATGGATTTTGGTTGTCTATGTGATTGATCTTTGACTGCAACCCTTTTGCTATATGCATGGCTAATATATATACTGGCTAAATTGAACATTATGCTGGAATCTTAGACATTGTAGACATTAGTAGAACTTTTATTGGGCATACTCACTGTTTGATGAACCTTCCTTGGCCATTATCAGGCTTAATGCAACCTTGCTCTGACTTGTTTCCTCACTTTATTTCAGCATTATTTAATTATTAAGATACATGTGTAAAAATGTATAGCATTAGTAGAGGTGGGCTTTAGTAGTCCCTAGTATCGGAATGTGGGTGCGTGTGAATGTGAACAACTTTGTTCCATTTTTATTGAGGTGGGATATAAGTTTTGTGCTATATACTAATGAACTTTTATTTATATAATATTTAATACATGTGTAACTTATCCTAATTTTGTGGGTCACAGTCTTGTTGTGGTGCTCGGATCCATATTTTCTATCTCTATATATAATTGCATACAGTGGCTACAGACCTTCTACTGCTGCCTTGCTTGGGCTATCCATAAGGAAAACAGCAAGTGATGTCTGATTCAAATCTAGGAACCTCACAGATGATAAATATATTTCACAACATAATAACATACTCATACATACCATACATACCGCACAAATTAATTTTTTTGGCTACAAGCTTTAATTGGTTCCTATTTGTGAATTTCTCTTTGGAGAAGACTTTTGTCCACACGACATATTTATTCTATAGCTGTGTTATAAAATGCTACCATTGTCAGGTGTTTGCATCCAATGACTTTTTCTGCCTACCATAGAAATATTATTATCATTTTCATAAAACATTGGTTATACAGTAGATTTACTGTATATTTAGCAAAGACAACATGATTTATGTTTTAATACCGTTTTACATATGTTTTCAGCCCTACTGGTTGTTTGACTGAACAAATAAACACACTTGGATTTATTTTGATTTCAGATTTATGTATATTTACTTGCAATCAGCATACTACAGCAAAAACAAAGATAATTTATGATGGTATATAAAACACTTATGGATTTTGTTTAGCATTTCATTAGTATGTTTGATTGCATTTTTCTGCTTTTCACTATACAGCAATACGAAATAGTTTTCTTCATAAATATAACTTTATGTTCAAGTAGAGAAATGTAAGAGTTTAATATGTAGAAAGAAACCAGATATTTCCCTGATCAAGTCATGCAGCATTGGCTCTGCAAATCTGTAAAGGGTTGGGTTACCTACAGTGTCCCTCACATACTGAAAAGGTGAAGTGATTAATGCCTAAACATGATGGTGCATGTAAACCTAGTGCACAAAGACAATTTTCCACAACAGAGTTTCTTTGCTGCTGAAGTGGTTCTAAAATTAATAAGGCGATTTGTAATAAAATTGCACATGGATCCTTGTGTTTTTTGTATTCATCTATGCTAACCTGTGCAAGAACATATTCACCAACATGGAAGCAGGTAATGCAGGAAAAGCACTTTGCTCTGCAAACAGTTGCCTTTAACATGACATAAGTTTGATCCTTTGGCTAAGGTCACTTCAGAGCATTCCCTGCATTGAGTTTTGTGGGTCAGAATATCAACAGCAGATTGTCAGCATTAAGTCAACTGGTAAAGGAATCCAAAAGACCCCCCCACCAGTCCTCTTCAATATCTAAACAATGCAAACCCCCTGACATAGAAATCCCATAAGTGGAGCTATCCAATGAACAAGTATATCAATAGTATAAAGTGTATCAAAAATATTTTAATTAAACATGGAACAATGTAAAAATCAATCACCGTGTACATAACATTTAAAAATCTTAAAAGCAAGACACAGCTTCCCTAGAAAGACCCAAATGTAGGACCAGGTGGTCAGGGTTAACGCAGGATGAAAGGCAGTCACTGATGTGGGTAAATACACCGTATGGAGCAGAGGATACAAAATGTATCAATGTATAACTGGATTACTCACTTATTCATCTGTGGCCACAGGTAAAAGAATCCATCCGTACTTCCGCAATTGTTGTCTCAATGGTAACTCAATGGAGAGTATCCATATGATAATGTGTAATCCTGGAGGTTATTTAAAAGGTTTTAAAAGTCGCATAACTTTTTCTCAATGTAAATCCGGAACGACATCACCCAAAAGGCTGCATTTATTCCCTCACATAAGGGGGAGGACAGCCCGAGAATATTGCCCTGCAAGTGCAGCCACACGGTAGAGCAGGGGTAGACAGGGTTCCAAGGGCAAGTTGTCCAAAAGATCTCTGGATCGGGGGTCCGGCTGTTGCTGAGAAAGTATGCGCAATTTAGCTCCACTCAGTATAGACTTGAAGCCGATGATCCGTGCTGCTGTAACGCTGTGTGAGCGGGCCTCGCTCAATACAATCAGTATAGCAGAGGCTCGTTAACCCGATCAGTGTGATGGCAATGAAGCAATGAGTCCTGGGTCTTGTGGGAGGCTGATTACACGCTATCCCTAACGCGTTTCCCCCCAGCAAGTGGGGCTTCCTCAGAGGGGCGTGTGTCACGCGTTTCCCCCCAGCAAGTGGGGTTTCCTCAGAGGGGCGTGTGCCTTTCATCCTGCGGCCACGTTAACCCTGACCACCTGGTCCTACATTTGGGTCTTTCTAGGGAAGCTGTGTCTTGCTTTTAAGATTTTTAAATGTTATGTACAAGGTGATTGATTTTTACATTGTTCCATGTTTAATTAAAATAATTTTGATACACTTTATACTATTGATATACTTGTTCATTGAATAGCTCCACTTATGGGATTTCTATGTCAGGGGGTTTGCATTGTTTAAATATCATTTTTTGAAACCCAGGAGTGTAATCCACATTATCTATTATATTTTGCGATACTCCTCCCTCTTTCCTGTATATTATCCTCTTCAATATCCCAGATTCTTGCCATCCTGACCAGTGGTGTGAATGAGTGCAGGTCACCTACTCATCCTCACTAAGCTCCTATCAATAGGTGAATAGAATAGTAGGTATCTACGTGTATCCATTATTGATGGCATTTAAGCTTATTTATGCACTCTTCCATGGAGAAGAAGAATCCCACGTTTAACAGTTGTCAGTGGAAGAGGTGTTTCCATTAGGAGAATTGACCTCTAGACCTGCTTCAGTATAAACTGTAAAGGTTTAGATTCCACTTCATTTTCTTGCCTAGTGACAGTGTCCAGGACATTATGAAGTGAGATTGACACAGACAGCAAAAAAACCTGAACGGTTATAACCAAAGAAAGAAAGTTTTGTCTAGATTGGCACTTCATACACTTTATAGAACTTCCCTTTTACTCTCTCTGACAAAAATAAACTTAGAGCAGAAATTCACCCAAAAAGAACAAGATAGAAATGAATAGGCTATGAAAATATAAAATAAAAATGCAGCTTTTGTTGCAATATTTACTTTCAATCCAGAGCTCTCCCTGCAATACTTTTCTGCCAGAAAATGCCCTGCCTGATTGCCAGCAACATTTAACCCAATTTCTCTGAGCTCAGACTGTCCTGGGCCCTTCCCTGTCTGTGACTGAAAACGTTTATTTATTTATGTGCAACCTTTATTCCAAAAGGAAAACAAACTGTTGTAGTAACTGCTTTAAAAGCATTTGATGGAGTTTGGCTTTAGATGCCAGAGCATCTAACACTATCCTCTCCACAGGCTGACATTGCTGCTGTCCAAGGGTAGAGTGGAGCCATCCTAAGACAGAAGTGTGTTACTGGCAGGATCACCAGGTGAAAATAAATGAAAAAAGCCTTGAAAAAGAAAACGAATGCAGCTACCACATTTAGAGATTGGTAATGTAAGCTGCAATATGTTATTTTTTCAGGTTTATATACACTTGAAGTGTACCAGTAATAAATAGGGCACTGTATCTTAGTCAGGTACATATTAAAAGGTCTGACTTTCTGAGTCTGTATTCTTATTTTTTACCTAAAAACAATAACATTATACAGTAAAAGACAAGTTATAAAAAATGAAAGCTAGACATAACAAAAGATAGTTTGCATCAATGCTGGAGCCATTCTGTAGCCTTGCAGCTTCCTGTAGCCCTGAAACACTGAATGTTTATTGCTTCACAAATTAACCTCTCTAGAAAAAGAATTAATGGCAGTGCATCATACATTTTCTTCTAAATGGCAGACAACATCCTACTGCAGGGAAGATATTGGCTTCTGTCAGTAAAATCATTTTAACACACAGTGAATTTTAATGGTATTGATGATTAATCAGAGTTATTACACATTAATGCATGACAAGACTGATTACCAGCATATACCTTTGTGACCCAGTCTATGGTCCATTAGTGCTTTATTAACAGGGAGGATTTATGTCTGAGCAATTAAGGGCAGTATGATTATCCCCTAATACTTTTATATGCGAGATTGAAGGTTAGGAATAAAATACTAATGATTGACTGAAAATATTTAGCTATTTTATTTCAAGTTTTAATGCAAGTAATTAGGTATATCACATATCAGTCACAGTATTTTCCATTTTCAAATGAGAGAACTTAGTTTATTTATTTACTTTACTAATTGATATAGATCTGACACATTCTTTTTTGTTGCCGTCCGTCCGTTTTTTTACTACGGGCGGACGGCAAGAGGTTAACAGATAACATTGAACCATTCACATTGCTTCCTGATGACACCCCCACCCCACCCCCAGAATCCTACAGCTTAGTGTCCCTACTAGCGTCATACAAATTCACATACAAGGTTTGACCAATCTGGGTTGAAGCCATTTAACATGTCAGTAGGTTTTGGAATTGTTGGAGAAAAATGGCACACCCGGAGGAACCCATGCAAACATGTACATATTTCATGCCGATAGTGTCTTTGGTGGAAATTGAGCCAATGTTGGCCTGTGCTATTTACTATGTAATTCCACCATTCCCTGAGTTTAAAGGAACACAAGTTGATTATGCCATATTGGTAAGTTCATGCTTTTCATACTGATCAGTATCAACAGGATGCATGCTATCTTGTCCATTGTGATGATGAGCTTCTATGCAGAGAATATATATGTAAGCTCCAAGTGCTCCACCAGCCATTGGGCCAACTACAGGAATCCACCAAAAGTTATTGCCAGCTCTGCATGAAACGGAAAAATAATTTAGCATGGTCACTATTAAGTAAGAGCACCAGTCTATATCAGTGTAGGTCTATGTAAAGATAAGATGGCAAGACTATGAAGACTAAAAAAACTATTGTGCAAGACTGATACTGTTGTCTATACTGTATTTGCATATCAATACCTACAACAGCTATGACTATTACAAATAAATAAGAACATATTTTTTCTTTTTAGATGGGATGTTTCACCCATATGAAATTAGTAATGCTTAATAACAGGTTACAATTAAAAAGTGCCCTCTCTATATTTTGCTTCTGAAATCTTTAGCTTAGTACTCAATGCAAATCTACCCAATTGTAACTAGATTTTAAGCAAAAAGTATACAACATTCATTTGCAACAATTATGTTATAAATCATATCCTAGTTAAGCATACACATATCTATAGGAAATATGGTTCCGTTCTCTGAGATTACTTACGTGAAAACATCATAACCCCATCCAGCCACTGCTGTGAAGATTCGTGGACCTAAGTCTCTAGCTGGGTTCATAGCACCGCCACAATTCATTCCCAGAGCTAATCCTAGAAGCATAATCAGAAGGCCAATTGCAATCGGCTCCAATCCCTTAGGGGCTGCAATGTTTTTCTTGTCAAATATGGCAAATACCAAAATGAGCAGAAGTGCAGTAGACAGTATCTGTAAAAAAATAAAATATACAAAATATGTCAGTACTGGTAAGTATGTTTTCCAATTCTAGTTAATAAAAAATAGTTTTAGGTGTCCAAAGTCCCAGAGCAAGCTTCACCAATCAACTAGACTGAACCCAGTTTAGGGCTGTCATGCAAAAAGCACCTACAAATCAAGTATTTTGAATGCCTCATTGCAGTGTCTTTCCTATCCATAAACAATGTTTTATTCATTGTGTTCATGTGACTTTTAAACTTGCTATAACTACTTCTGGAAGAGTCAGTTCTCTAACACATCCTCCATTCTTACACATCATAGCCCTCTCATCTTCTGGGAGTGTCTGATTACTGAGGGGGGGGGGGCTGATCCAGCGTCTCCATCCCTTCCCCCACCTCCCAACATAACCTTTTATGTGAGTTTTGGGGGAGGAGCAAAGGGAAATATTATAGACTGTCACCCGAGTGACAACCCTGGGTGTGCTGGGGCAGCTGACATCACATCCAAGATGGTGACCTAATAACCATGCATGAAATATGTCAAATGCACTTAGAATTGTATGGGAAGATTTTTGTTGAAATTAATTATCTGGTGACTGGGTCTCCTATACTAAGTTATTTTTCCACATATGCTGCTATTTAAACATTGTTTCAGTCAAGATTATGTGGAATTTGAAAGTACAATTTTGAAGAAGAAAGTGATAGCCATCACTTCTGATCCTCTAGGTCTCTCTGCAGAGTGAGGGACCACAGTGTGATAAGGATGCTTAACTCCTTTAAGGGTATATATAGCTTGGAAGTCAATTGAGGCTTTAAATGTTATAAGAAGTAATGCCACTTTTGTTGATTATGCCAGTGAGGGAAAATCTGAACAATGATAGTGGTAAGTGGTGAGCTATAGTGATGAATAGATGATAAATGTGCAGCCACACTTATAAGTAGGGATGAGCCGAACACCCCCCTGTTCGGTTCGTATTCGAACATTCGAATGGCCGAAATGTTCGAATACGATGCAAGTGTATATGTATTATGGAATGTACGCGGTCGAACAGACCACGAACATCCCATGACGTTCGTCGCTCGGCGAGCGCTCGAACTGCCAATGTTCGATTTGAACTCATGTTCGAATCGAACACTTGGCCCATCCTTACTTATAAGTACAACATATTGTAGGCATTCTGTGATTTTAAGATGGACTTTGACTAAATGTTACCATGGCAAGAGGCCAAAAATACATATTGAGAAACAACCATGAATGTTGAAGAGGATCTCACACCAGTTCTTTGTAGAAGGGAGATATGCAATCTACTTTCAACACTGAGTCTGCTTACAGAAAACTCCTTAAACTGTATTTCCACTTTTGCAGGCAGATTGGGATAATACCTATTTTATATTTACTACATGCTCCCATTCACATAGCATAACTTTTTTTTATATTGCTGCTTACAAAATACATGAACTATTCTGAAAAAAATCTTGTTCTCTGTACTGAGCTTTGGTCTGGAATGCAAGGGGGTAGGGCAGTGGCGTAACAATCGCCATAGCGACCGAGGCGGCGGCTATGGGGCCTGGGACACAGATGCAGAGCGGACCGCCTGGGTTGCTATGGCATCCTCTGCTGGTGGCTTTCACTGGCGGCTCTGAAGAAGAATGCCCTGCTGTTCAGATCACTGACTGTAATCTGTGCAGCAACGCGTTCGTCTCCAGAGCCGCTGAGTCAATGAGAGCCAGCAGCGGTGGTGGAGGAGGCCGGACCCGACAGTGGAGGAGGAGGTGGTGCCCGTGGTTGACAGCAGGGGAGAAGGCGGGCCCATCAGCGAGCATGGAGGAAGAGTAGGCGGACAGGTAAGGAGTGCGACCAGCCCACCTGAGGGTGACCCTGCAGAGCCCACCATAGAGAGTCTACACATAGAGAGTCTATGGTGGGCTCTGCAGGGTCACCCTCAGGTGGGCTGTGTGGGATCTCAAGTGGGCTCTGCAAGGGGTATAACTAGAAATCACGGGGCCCCATACAAAATTTTGCTATGAGGCCCTGTGATTTCTAGTTACACCCCTGGGGTAGGGAGATTAATGTTAACATAATTAACCCTGTCTTTACTGTGATGGCATATCTCAATATCAGTTGTAAACAAGATTTAAAAAATGTCTGTGGTAACAAAAGGTTAAAGCTCCAGATGCATAGTATGTTAATGAGAGGAAGCTTAGTTTATCCCTAGTCTTTGTATGGGGACAGACATAGCTTAGTGTCACTTGGAAAGTTAGAGAGAAACTTGCAAAGACCTGCTACACAGACACATCTAAAAGGTAAATGGGTGTGAATGAGAACACATAACAAACATATCTCAAATTTGACTGCAAGCAAGAAATTGGCATGCTTGACATTTTATAATGTCTATGGGTACCTTCATGCATACCACATAAACTATATTTAAAGGTCTTACTTGATCTCCAAGTCCATTTATTGTTGACAGATATGGAGCAGGATAGGTTGCAAAAATATGAGCTGTGGCATTTGGACCATCTACTGTAAGAACTCCACCAGAATATTTGATTATTGCTTCTGCAAAAATAAAACAACATAGCTATTAGTTTTCGTCATCGCCTATCAACTCTTAAGTGATCTGTAATTAGTAGTTCTTAAAAAAATTTTTTTTTAATAGGATGGAGTCCACCCCCTTCTCCCCAACATACACAGACACATGTACACATGCCCACACCACAGACATACACGCACATAAATACGCACCTATATATACAACTGCTTTATTGTGTATGCCTTTGCTGTACTTCCTAAACTAAACAGAACAGCATATAATGATAGACTCAGGGCCGCCATCAGGGGCGTACCACCAATAGTAATGTGAGGGGCCCAGAAGGCTGGGGGGGCCCGAGCTTCGACCGAGCAATTTTTACTATAGATTAATATGTGCAGGCAAGTTGGTACGTTAATGACGCGCTGCCCGGCTTCCTAATACAGGAAGTATCAGGGTAGGCATCGGAGCATTTGGGCGAGAACGAGTACTAGTATCTAGTAACTAGTATCGGTGCATCCCTAATTTTTTGTGTAATGTATTATTTAAGCGTTTCTCTAGCATTTCCAAACTCATTTCATTTATATCCCTGGAGTAATTTTTTATTTTATTTAACTTTTATTTTTTACATTTTTTTTACTTCATTGCTATCACATGGGGGGGGGGGCTCACAAGCCCCCTAGTGTCACCTTTCCCCTTCACTGGATTCAGCTGCTAAGGAAGCTAAATGTCAACACAGCAGGCAGTGGCTGGAAACAATAGCCAGCCTGCTATTGGATATTTTAAATTGTAATAGCAGGCTGGCTATTGCACCCGCCCACTGCCTGCTGTCAATCAGCAGAAGAGGGAACTGAAGGAGAACACCGCCAGAAGAGAAGGAGGAACGGGGGAGAAGAGAAGAGTACGAAGTGGCCAGAGAAGGAGGAACGCGGTGGCCAGAGAAGGAGGAACAAGGCAGGCAGAGAAGGAGGAACAGGGCAGCAGCGTAGGTACGAGGGGGAGCATCAGGTAATGCAGTGACAGTCTCTCCTCCCTGCTGGTGCCGTGTGCAGTGGTCTGTGTTCCCACTGCCTCTGCCGATACAGGTGGGGAGAGCAGCGGGGATTGAAAGGAACACAGACTGCTGCAGCCAGCACCAGTGGGTAGGAGAACGTTGACGAAAATTGGGTACCAGACGAAAATCGTTTTCATCCCATTAACTACTCTTTAATTTTGTTTTTATCACTGAAAAATGGCCAAAAAACAGGGGGAAAACATTTTGCAGACGAAATGAACACTGCTTGAGAGCCCACACTGCCCACCAGAGAGCCTGCATAGCCCCCCCCTGAAACCCTGAAAAGCCCTCCTGAGACCCTGGAGACATCAAGCCATGTACCTGGAGGAACACAGGGTATGTAGCTTCATAGTATTCTGCATTGCTGTATAAAGTATTGCTGAGATTTGTAGTCCTCTATAGCCGGTGGTATTCTGTATTGCTGAGATTTGTAGTCTCTCTACAACTTGGAGTCAGTGGCGGATCTACCAGGCTCACAGCTGCAACCGGGCTCCGGCGCTCCACCACTGACTCCAATCAGTAGAGAGAGTTCAAAACACAGCCCGTACATGAGGAAGAGGGCCCTGGTGACCGTCAACATTTTCCACCAAAAGGCCCACCAAAATCCTCAGCACTAGGCCTGTGGTGCTCTTAATCCGGCCCAGGGGCCCAGGCCTAAAGCTGTGTAAGGGGCCCCAAAATTTCTAATGGCTGCCCTGGATAGACTGTATATATAGATGATGGATGTTAACACTAGCATACATTATGCTTTAAAATCCCCAAGGACGGGTCTAGCACTGACACAAATCTGTCCAAATGTATATCCTGCTTTTGGAATGTTTTTTTGAATAATGTTCTCATACACTAAACAAACACCTTAAGGGCAAAAATAGGCAGGATACAGGACTAACTGAACTCAGGCACAGGGACACAGAGAAGAGCCAGCAAAGGAAGTCAAAGCCACAGCAGAGGAAGTTGCAGAAACCCAATAGGAGAATGCACTGCCAGTGATCACTGCAGTACTGGACAACTGTAAAAGAGACAAGTGCTATATTTGGCCTTGTCCGTCTTTCCATAGCTGGATAATACAGATCTCGTTCTCTGACTGGAGATAGTTTTACCCAATTAGATAAATGGGTGCCTGTACCTGCTGGGCCAAGGCCATTCTGTAGCCATTCTTGCTGTCTATGTACTGTTGGGGAAATTTCGTTCCACTTCCTGGCCTAAAGACTCAACAGGCAGTGAGTAGAAATCTCTGTAAAGTCAAGGAAAAGCTCCTCTAAGACAACTGGAACATGTATCCTCGTTGGAATATTTTCCCTCACCTTCAGTTCCAGTAAAAACAGTACCATTATGGATCTCATATCACTTTCTGTCCCAGTAAAAATGGTAGAGAGTAAATTTCCCCAGTATGCAGAGGTATGAATTGACTTCTAAGACCCAATGGGCTCTTGGGCAACTGCACAGTCTGCAAAAATAGTATGTACGTCCCTGCTTCTATGCTATCAAAATCCTTAGAAATGATTTGGCTATAATAATATTTTAATACATGTTTTTACACCAAGGTGGAGAACTTGCCTATAGCAAAAGTAAGTTTCTTGATTTTATTCTCCCAAAAGATGAAACCTAACTGGTCACTATGGGCAAGTTCTCCACTGTTGTCAAGGTTTTTAAAATATTTTTCTAGAAATTTGCCTTGACACTAATTAATTTCTTGTGCTGATCACTAGCAATCTAATTATGTTGTATAATAATTTTCCACAGCATTTCTATAGATTCTACAAGGTATCAGATCTGCAGTAAAATGTTAAACAACCTAGATCAGTATAAATGCTGATGTCTTCCACCAAAGACTTTCTTTGTTGCTCTGAGATGTTACTACATTATTTCATAATGTTCACATAATATATCATGTGAATAATCACTTCAATTAACAAATCATGCACAGATAAATAAACAGGAAATTTGCTTTGCACATGATTAAATAATTGAAGTGAATATTCACAGTTTATTGCATGAACATTCTTAACCCCTTCAGTAAACCATTCTTGTTATACAACCAAATGCAAAGGAAGTCAATGCTGGAAGAAAACAGTTGTGACATGCTTATCTTGTTAAAGGAAACTGAATTATTTGGATCATTGGCCATGTTGTCCAATGCGGCATCACATTTCTTTGCTGCACTTTCGTAGCTGATATAAATTATTTCTACAATGAAAAGGTCACTTTGTTGTGTTTGCTTCTCAGGCCAAAAGTTCCCAGTCCTCCACTAGTTTAAACTATGCATATGGTGAAAAATGCATGAGCAGTGAAAGCATGTCAAAGCAATCAGTAGACTCAAAGATACAGGCAGCTGTATATACTGTAGATGCACACATTTGACTCTTCATATAAAGACTGTGATTGTCTTTTCCACCTCCCCAGCCATCAATGTGTGTAGGCAGTCTGCCTGCATCAAAACAATTCTGTTACAGCATATAGATTTTAACAATAATGCTTACAAGGTTTCAAAAACAGAATATACCTACCATAATAAACACCAAAAACTAAAGCAGACCCAGTAATGGCACCCACAAACTGTGCACTCACATAGAAGGGGAGCTTGACCCATTCTAATCTTCCAGTTAAACACATGGCAAATGAAACTGCAGGATTAATGTGGCCCCCTAAAATGACAAGAAACATTGACAAGCATTGAATAGTATACATTTCAATATAGCCGTTTTGTTATTCATAAAAATACACACAAATATTTGCTTTTTGGCTTTATATTTTTATTCTTATGACCTTGTATTACCAGTTTTACCTTCAGCCGCAGGGCGCTAACGTCAACATTACACTAATTAGTTACCAAATTGCACAGATGTAAACTGTTGCTAATTAAGTTCTTATAGAGTTCTGCAGATTGTTCCTACTGCACATATAGTTGAGCGTGTTACTGTAAGATTAATTACACTTGCCTCCGGCTATTTGGTGGCAGCCTCAGTATTTAATAAGCTGTAAATCTGACCTGTAAGTAGCAATCATAATTTTGTAACAAATGAATCAGTGATCACTTGCTACGTACCGGTGTGTACAGAAATAAGAAGGATGCTAAATATTTTACTTTGTTTTTCAAGGGAACAGTTTGACTTAAGGTGCCCATACACCTTGGAATCATCAGACGAAGATTTCCGTCCGATGATCGAACCGTCGTACGATTTTCGTACAGCGGCACCCATCCTGCCCTGACCATCACACAGTTCAGTTAGCGGTCTTTAGCAGAAATCACCTGGACGAACTTCGTTAATGGACCGCACAGATTTTCGTTTGTTCATGAGCAGTGTTAATCGTACGATTTTGGACGTACAGAAACGCCACCAACCATGCAAAGATCGTACGATTCAACAGAAGTTTTCTAACCTGCTAGAAAGTTAAAAGTCGTACGATTGTACAGTATTTGCGGTTGTAGACTGCCCATCAACCTTACGAATATTGGACAAAAACGCGATTGCAAATCTCTTTGTTTGCAACTTCACAGAATTCCAAGGTTTTTTGTTTCTGATATACTGTTTCCTCCAAGCAAGCAAAATTGCAGATGACGTTACAATGGATTAAACTGCATTTGCAAGAGGAATATTAACACTTCATACAAAGTGAGAGGCAGAAGATTTTTATAATTGTTGTCCATATTGCACCTTATTCACCAAGGTTTACCAATTTATCAGCATGTAGGACCTTTATATATCACTGATACTTTGCCAAAATTAGTTTGAAAGGTAATACTTGGAACATTTTAATATTTCCTCAGTGGGGGCTTCTGCTTGTTTTAAGAAGCTTGTTTTAAGGAACTGTGTCATAAGAAGCATATCCAAAAGGAGCAGTGTTTCAAAGGAACGGGACTATAAGGGTTACTATCACTGATGGTAATATCCTTCTGAAAGATGGCAATCTCCTTCCTTCTCTAGTTGTCATGTTGACCCACTGACTTCGATGCTTCCTAGTCTCTGACCTGGAACAATTATGAAAACCAGGATGTCTGTGATTAATAAAGAATATAAGCCAGACACAGCCAGGCAACTAGCATCTTCAGAAGGAGATCAGCAATAACAGGAGTCCTTTTATATAATTATCCAATAAAAAAAGAGCAAAGAGTATCAAAGTTCAGTAACCTATGGAAGCCAATCAGAATTGATTTTACTGAAACAGCTGTAAGATGGCCTGCAATTGGTTGCTAGGAATAATTTTTTTTACATTGCTCCTTCTAGAGCTTTATTGAAGGAACATGCTTGTCGGTAAATTAGTAAAACACAGCACAGAAATTTCCCCTTGGGTTATAATGAATCTACTCTCACAACATTAATGTCATTGAAGAAATTCATGGAGTTGCTGTTCTCCGACCCTCAACTTCATATTAGTTACAAGGGAATAAAACACTTCTTTGGCAACACAGCTTATGATGGGATGGCCATGGAACTAGCATGCAGTCATTCTTTTTCAATATAGACCAATGATAATAACACTAAATAAGTACTACATTTGTATACATAAATGACTATGTAATAGACTATTTGTGAATTTTCCTAGAAGAAAACAATGATTTCTTGTTAACAGCAAGAAAACATTCCATGCAAACTTTAGAACTAGCTATGTAGAGTTATTTGTTATAAATAATGAGTCATTTATGCAAAGACAACAAGGGGGTAACTATAGTAACAGCAGCCCATGCGACTTTCATGAGGCCAGCAGTAAAACGGGCCAAGTATGCTGAGGAAAAACATTCCCTTAAGGCTCCTCTACTACTTGTTCTAGACTACACTAGCACTTGGCTAACAAGCAATATAATCTGGAAGAGTGACAGAACAGCCTTTACCAGTGGAGGCTCTGAAGGCCCTATAAATACTATCAATCTTTTTTTGGTTGGAATTGCGGTAATTGACCGCACCTATTTTCGTTTGCGCATGAGCAGTGTTAATCGTACGCCACCAACCTTGCGACAATCGTATGATCGACTGAAGTTTTCAAACATGCAGGAAAGACAAAAGTCGTACGATTGTACAGTACTGGCGGTTGCACATTCCCCATACACCTTACGATTGTCGTACGAAAAGTCTATCGCATACGATTATCGTACGATAATCGTAAGGTGTATGGGCACCTTAAGGCTTAGTATAAGTCTAATTGCAGAAGAAAAGGGAGAATTCTCTGCCACTTTTCTGGGGACCTTTAAAGTTAAACTCCTGTGTAAACCCAAATATTACTTTGTAAAGTAGCAGTGATATTATCAGTGTGGTGCACATAGTCTGTGCAGAGAGCAGAGCTATGGATGGGACTTAGCAGGTCCACCCATTATAGGCTGCCTACAGACAAGACCAATCAGCCTTCACAAGGAGAGAGAGTAACAGTGACCAGTCTTTATTACTGGAATCTCTTGCACGGAGACAAATTTGTCTGTTACCCATTATGTTATACTGTATGTTTATATACATAATATGCTTTTTGTTACACTTTCTTTATACAAACTACTGATTATTTATATTATGGAAGCTGTTCAACATACCACCCAAAACAGCAAACATAATAATAATAATCAGAATATATTCTTTGATTTCTTTCAACAATTTAAACACATGTAGTAACTCCATACATTTTAGCTTTAGAATTTAAGTAGTTTAATAGTATTGTAACTTTCGAGTTGTTAAAAGTGGCCTTGATGAGCTAATTTTGTGTCTGCTTGCTCTTAAGGTCATTTTTTCTTTCAACAAATAAACACAGATAATATAAAGCCTCCTCGTTCTGCTTAATATAGCCTGGCCAGCTGTAATTATTAAAGGGTGTTTATTAGAGAAAAGCGAGAAGAGCGATCTTGTAAAATTCAACCCCATTCTGCATCCAATTGCAGATTGCTCATAGGCAGTTTATTCATTTTTTTCTAATAATGTTTCTATTATTTTCTTTTCTATGCTGCATTTCAAAACGTTTTAGCCCTCGTTCACACCTGAACGTTTTGTAGCGCGTTCTACGCTCGACGAACGCTCTACAAAACGCTCAAACATCAAAATCCCATTGTTTTCAATGGGTCTGGTTCACACCTTGGCGTATTTCATCCCGTCCCTAACGCGCTACAAAACAGCCCACGCCTGAAAAGGTACATGTACTACTTTGGGTCGTTTTTGTTGCGCGTTTCCATTGGGATACAGCCAAGTAGCCCTCGGAAACGCGCGTTTGTCGCGCAATTTTTTTACCGCGAATTGCGGCAAAAAAAACGCGCATATGCAATACCAGGAACCAGGCATTAGAGTTTAATAAAGAAGCATCCACAAACAATAGCAACCTAGGGCATCAAATATAGGGGTAAGAATCCTAATGATTAGAGGACATTGAGTGCGCAGACCTCCCCTGTATTACATTTTTTATTTAATTACCAGATTAATGCTGCAAGAGATGGCCCATATAAAACGCTGACTTCATAGTTAAAGACACCCAACAGCTGTGATTCACCCTAGTCCATCATAGACCTTGAATACAGCAAAAAGATTTAGTCATCTTTTGGGGCTTAGTCATTAGTTGGTCAGTGATCTGTAGGCCCGCATTCACACCTGCGTGTGGCGTGAACGTGCGTCACATTCGCGCATATTTGTGCGCATTTATGTGCTGTGATTGCAGCACGTCCCAATTGGGTTTTCAAGAGTGCAAACAAGGAGGAAAAATTAGTTTGAGCTGAGTTTGGGGTGGTGATGTTAGAAATGAATGGCAACGCAAGTGTGTTGCACGTTTTATTGTGTTTTTGTGAACGCGTGCCAAACGCACACAAAAACATGCGCTTTGGCACACGTTCATAGAACGTGCAGGTGTGAATTGCGGGCTAATATCTTGCATAGGTAATGTGCATTGAATGCATTAGCTGATCACTTTTGTGGTGGATGACACCACACTTGAGGTGTACAGCGGTGTCCTCTCTCTATGCCAGCAGTTCTCAACCTCGCCCCCGTCGGGGGTCGAATGATGATTTGCCAGAGGTCGCCCAGCCACCGACTGCCGTGAGTCAGAAAAATAAAATGCATAGCTGGATTCCTATTGGCTATTTCACTGAGGACTACAAATCCCAGCAATACATTATATACTGTATGTATAATGCACTATTGCTAGCATTTGTTGTATTCCTTTATAGCTGGTGGTATACTGCATATAATCATTATACAGCACAATGCAGAATACCACCAGCTATAGAGGACTACAAATCCCAGCAATAATACATTATATACAGCGCAATACAGAATACCAGCAGCTACAGAGGACTTCAAATCCCAGCAATAGTACATTATAGTATAATGTGCTATTGCTGCTATTTGCTGTATTCCTCTATAGCTGGTGTTATTCTGTGTTGCGCCGTATAATCATTATACAGCGCACTGCAGACTACCAGCAGCTACAGAGGACTACAAATCCCAGCAATGATAAATTCTACAGCGCAATGCAGAATAACACCAGCTACAGAGGACTACAAATCCCAGCAATAGAACATTACAGTATAATGGACTATTGCTGCGATTTGTTGTATTCCTCTGGGATTTGTTGTCTCCTTTAAGGAGTGGTTCTCAACCTGTGGGTCGCTGTGTGATTTCTGCTGTGCTAGGTGAGAGTCCTCCTCAGCCCTCTCCTAGTGCAGCAGTGTCAGTTCTCCCGCCACGCCGCCAGATGTTGCAGCAGCAGCCACGTCATCCCTAAATATTACCGTTGGGGTCACCACAACTTGACAAATGTTACCAAGGGGTCCTGGCCCTAGAAAGGTTGAGAACTACTGTTCTATGCCCTGCCTAGTGACTTGACAGTTAAACAGCAGAAGCAGAATGATGAGGCCTTCCCACTCTGCCCTCTACTCTTAACATCATTTTCCTTGTTAACACATTAGGATGACTGGCTCTCAGATCTACCCCTCCTTCCCCCAGTGTGGGTGCTACTGTATGGGGATTGCATGAGGCTGATATCAAGTAAAACTAGTTACGTATGCTAATTGTATTAACAATTGCTTTTAAAAAATAAATGTAATTAGTTAATAGTGAATGCATAGATGTGTTAGCCTGTGTCTGTTATACCTGCCTGGAGTTCAGCTCTAAGACCTGGTTCACACTAAGCGCAATTTTTCATGTCACTCAGTGTGAATGAGGTCTTAAGTACACCTATGCTTCTCTAAAATCCTAATTTAGTCATTTTAGTAAACCGAGGCACCAAGATTTTAATGAACATACATTTTCATGCATATTCCTTCCAGAGAGCCCAAAACCCAAATCGCTTCATTGTTCACGGATTAACATCATGTGGGTTGTTTGTATTTTTGCATGACCCTTTCTGTCTCCTACATGACCCCGTTAGTCATTCATCACATTGCTGACCCAGGCTTACTCAAAATCTCCAAAAACTAGAAACAAACAGTCTTATGATCTCTCTATTTTGTGATCCAATCACAGACTCTGCCTAGCAGTGTGTTCTTCAACACATTAATGTTGCAAGCAGAAATTTTTATTTAAAGTAAGCCAAAATATGATGAGGATCATTAGCTTTTCTGTTGAACAATGCAAACAAAAACCAAATTTAGACTCAATTAGGCATCTTTTTTAATGGAGGATTTGTTTCTCAAATGTTAACCTTTTATATTTTTTTCAGTTCTGGAAAATTCAGAATAGGCAGTTGATAATACAGGCAATAAAGATAAAACCTAACAAATATGAATTGCACCTCTAGGCCCATCAAAGTTAATTCATTAAACTTAGATAAAAGGAGGAAAGGAACATTTGTGGATAACAACTTTATGTGTGCACATCTTGTAAAAGATAAGTATTGTTGCAATAGTTGCCAGTTCAAGGCTGTCTTATACAGATCACTGAGCCTGAGAGATCAGGAATGGTCCTCTCTATAGGAACCCAAAAGATCTATTACCTTCACTTTATTGTAAGCTTGTCTTTCAAAGTGTGAATTACTACTGCTTAACTGCCTGTTATATAACCAAGTGCTTTCACATTATTGCAAATCCAATTTATATGCATCTAAGTGATACACATGCTTTAAAACACTGCCCATTCCATTCATAAATAGAATTAGATTTTTTGGCCATCATTGATCTCTGAACTCTATTATTGAACAGCAGCTGTAGAGGTTATAAGATTCTTGACATACATTATTCTGTCACCTATAAGATACCAGACTTATCTTATAAAAATTCACATTCAGCTATGGCACAAATGTTTCCACTTAAAAGCCCAGACCAATTCTTATCCATTCCAACTGACAACTCATTTAACTTTAATAACTGTCACTATAATACTTGGCAAGGGATGACTCACCATGCCAAATACATCACTTGTAAGAAAGGCAATAATGATATCATCTTCCATTATTTAATAACAGCAAGTGGAACCTGTTAGAATTTAACTAGGCTTGCAGTTTTAAGGACATCATAGGTAATGTTTTCTTTGGATATCCTATATTATATAATAAATATTGAAAAAGACAATACAAATGTTACTGTAATACATAGCTAACAGGTATGATAAACCATGTCTATTTGCCTACATCGATCAACCCATGTTTGTTACTATTAGATTTGCCACGTTAGATGGATACTTCCCCCTTTTCTGGGTTACCTTACATAGAATGTATATAAAGAAAAGTATCTACCTTGTGTGACCGAATTCCTCTCAGATATCAAATGGATGAAGAAGCATTACAGCTGCATGATAACTCTGCTCCTATTTACTGCCCTACTGTAAAAAGGCTGTGTTTACAATGTGCCCATATACAGGGCCATCCCTTTAATGAGGCAGCCTTTGGGTCACATGGGGGGCAATCAGGATTTTTTTTGAATTTTGTAAAGTGTAAGGGAGGGTTATAACTCCTGTCTGCTTTTTTGCCACCTGTGTTCCTGTCCAATAGCCACAACAGGAAGTGAGGAAAATCCCTGGTAGTCACCAGGATCACCAGCACTAGTGTTCCCATTGGAAGTTACCAGTCAGTTTGATTGAAAAAACAGCTTGAAGCAGGTTGATAGAGCTTGGAAGTAGGTCATATGCAGGTTATACAGAGGTAACTGCAGGTCAAATCCACCTGCCAATGATCTGTGAATGTTTTCAGAAGTGTCTCAAACTAATCTTTCATGCACGTGCAATGCACCAGAAAGCAAACTGCAGTTGTCCATTGACACAAGCCCAAAGCCTGTCAACACAAGCCCCTACTTGACTAAAGTCATAAAGTTCTTGATCATATGTATGTATAAACCCTTTTCTAAATCTTATTACATATAGTCTCCCTCTAAGAAGGTATTTTTATGTACTATTACTACACTTCACTATATTTAATTGGCAAATTAAACAAGTGGCTGTTCTGTCAAAAGACATCAAATCTAAAATATGCTTACAGCCTCTGTGATGATTCCGATTCACTTAGGGAAGCTTACTGTACATCTATAGACTCATTAAAATGTCAAGAACCTACATTTAAATAAAATAGCATTTCATTACTACAGATAACTAAGGTGATTTAGTTAAAGCTCTTAACCACGTTATATTACAGTTGGATGTTATTTATCTGACAATCAAAGCAGCTTTCTGTTCACTCATTTGACACATGCTGAATTCCTATAATCACAAAATAGCTGTGAACTGCACTGCCTGATTGGAGAACAGTGTTTGACTGTTTGTGCACCATGTATTGACAGATTATGGATTGTGTTAAAATTACTTGGGTGGAACAATGTAAAGTAAAGTGTATAAATAGTTTTTATGTGCCCATTAACTATTGCAGACATTAGCCAGGTTAGCTTTAGATCAAAGCTTCCCTTAATAAAGCTGTATATGGGGCACAGATGATTCCAGCAATTGATCAATACCTATTAGGATACTGAATGCCTGGGATGGAAGATGCAGTTGTTATTCAGCATACAAAATCTATCTGTGTATGCATCCTTCTTACAACCTGGAATCTCTTGGAACTTCATTGTGTTTAACTGTCAGATATGGCCAGACCTGTTAAAATAATTCAAAATCCAAGAACAGGTAAGGCTGGACAGTATTGCTTTTTTTTTATCCATCACAGGTAGGACAAAAAGATGACTGAAACTTTAAGGTTGATTAACTTAAAAATTTGAGAATCTTTACTAAAAAAAGTGTAAATATCTACTTCAAATATCCAATCATGCGAAAAGCATCTGCACATGGTTGGGCATTTAAAGTCATCAGGACATTGCTTTTCACATGCATGATTTCATTAAGTGAATATTCGCACATTCTTTTCAGTGAAGACTCTCAACTTCTTTAGCAAATTAGCCCCTTTATATTAGTAAAAGGGAGGCATAACTGGGATCATTCATTAGCCCACAAATGTTCACCTTTGACACTGGCGTTGATTTACAAAGAAAAAAGGAAAAACTGTTTACATTGCAACAAAAATGTTGCCTTAGCTTAGTAAATTAGGTGAAACTATCTTTGATTACCCAGTCATGTGTAAGGGAACCTAGAAAACTAGATTTTTGTAGCACATAATTGGTTGATTGAAGTGAACATAACTTCACGTTTTTCAGAAAGCTCAGTAAATTCAGTAAACATTCACTTTGTCTGTCTTAGAAAGAAGATCATTTA